>NC_089727.1:21126268-21143768 GCF_035083965.1 Branchiostoma lanceolatum
TTATGCCAAACTCACAGAAAGCCACTATCAAATTGTGCTTATTTATGCTCGACACACGATATCACAAAAAATTGAAGTATCAAGGGGTGATTATCAACCCTTTGGATATTTATGACCCCCTCGCGAGTAGTCGGTTGGGAAATAAGCGGGTTTCAGATTGGAAATGTGTTGCTAATCAACATTGGCGAACTGAGACCGCAGGCTTGTTAAAACCAAACTTACAGAACGACACTATCAAACCCTGTTGATTTTTACTCGTTCGGGGTCTGAAATAAAATTAGAAAGGTATGTAAAATACTACACAACTTACGCTTGATGCAGTGACTACAGCGATATAGAAACTGTAGAAGCTTGTCTTGTTTAGACGTCTCTTCTGAGTGACTCTCTTACAGGTAGCTCAAAACTTTCCCCGACTAGACAGAGCGTCTCCCAGCTTGGTATCTGATAATGACAGAGTCCCTTTACAACAATGGCTCGTATTATTAGTAAGCTGTCAAACCAATTGGTTCAAGAGAAGAGGGAGGGGTGGTGTCCTTCTTATGGCAAAATTATCATACAACTGCATTACCCCCAAGGCCAACCTTCATGGAAAAGAAATTTGTCTTACTAATTCTTGAGAGTGATTATATCTGAAAATGCTTCCATAGACCTTTCTAAGAACATCAAGTTTTCATGTCATGTAACAAACCATAATCCGGCCGTAATAGCCTTTGAGGTCCCTGACTCAGGGTAATTTTAGATATCACGGATTGTTAAAAACAATCTGACTTTAAAATAGAACGAAATAGAATAATGTCCAAAATTGACATTCATACCTGTAAGATAGTGTGGTGTTAACATCGGATGAATGGCAAATATTCAAGATCAGCCAACCGATCAAGGTGCAGCCCCCTCCCTTCATTAAGTACTTAAACTCAAAAGAGAGGGAGGGGACTGCAGGAGAGGCATGCATACCTGTGTGACAGTATGATATTTGCATCGAAAAGGTCAATATCATTATCTAGCTGCAATAGCCTTTAAATGTCCCTGACTCAGATTAATTTCAGATATCATTGATTGTTAAACACAATCTGACTTAAAACTTAAAGGAAATAGAATATTGTCCGATTTAGAAAAAAAAGGAACTTATCTCAGAACAGGGGGAGGGGGAGCAAAATTGACATTCATAAATGGAAGGCAGTGTGGTGTTTAAATAGGATAGATAACAATTATTCAAGAGCAGCCAACCGATCAAGGTACAGCCCCCCTCCCTTCTGTACGTACTTTAACACAAAAGAGGGGGAGTGTACGACAAGAAAGACATGCATACCTGTGTGACAGTGTGATATTTGCATCGAATGGGTAGGTATTATTCAAGAGCAGCCAACCGAAAAAGGTGTAGCCCCCCTTCCTTCGGTAAGAATTTTTGGTCAATGGCTTGGTCTCCGTATGCGCAGGTTGACTTTCCCTGTTCAATTTCTCACTAGGACAATTTTGAATTTACCTAAAAAGCAGCGGAAGAATTGATGGACGTCTAACGAAACTGACCTTTATATAATTTTGCAAAAACAAAGTAAACACACACACACACACGCATTCACACATACACACACAGAAACACACACTTACACCATAACACACATACACAGATATGTCGGAAAACATGGCCTTGGCGAAGATAATATTACATTGATTAAAAAAAAAAGAAAAACGGGAAAGTTTGCAAAATGCCCTGTACAATACATAGACACGAGCCCTTATACAGTACATTCTTTGAAAAGGGAGAGGAGCTGCACCTTTCTCAGTTCATTACCCGATTGCTAAGATAAAAGCTACATTCATAACATTTCTTATAATGTGATAAAAGTTTATGGGTCGTTGGTTGACCACTACGGAATTTAACAAAGTTTTCCTTCAATCTGAAAAGAAGTGGTAAGCTGTTTTAAATTATCAACTAATTTAGTTAATGGGAGTACGAGTGGAGTTAAGAATGCTTGACTGAAGGGAAGCTATAATTATAAATGTATCTAGTAGGCAGATTTTATACAGTTCAAACTACCGATCAAGGTGGAGCCCCCGTCCCTCGTAAGTATTTTTTTTAGAATGGTTGGGTCTTTGAACTCTAAGCGTAATTTTTTTCTCAGTAATTTCTTCCTGGGACCACCTTATAAGGATCTGTTCCTATCAAAAAGAAACACACGCGCGCCCAAGCGTACAAACACACACACACACACACATACACACACACACACACACAAACACACACACACACACATACAACACACACACACACACAAAACACACACATACCCACAGACACGCACAAAAACATAGGGAAGGATTTCCACACTAAGTTTAGAAGAGAATTTACAAAACAAGATACTCTAAAACATGGGGTGATTATCAACCCTTTGAATATATAAGACCTCCTCGCGCGTAGTCAGTCGGGAAATAAGTGTGTTTCAGATTGGAAATGTGTTGCTAATCAACATCGGCATTCTGAGACTGCAGGCTTGTTAAACCAAACTCACAGAAAGCCACTATCAAATTGTGCTTATTTATGCTCGACACACGACGCCACAAAAAATTGAAGTATCAAGGGGTGATTATCAACCCTTTGAATATTTATGACCCCCTCGCGAGTAATCGGTTGGGAAATAAGCGGGTTTCAGATTGGAAATGTGTTGCTAATCAACATTGGCGAACTGAGACCGCAGGCTTGTTAAAACCAAACTTACAGAACGACACTATCAAACCCTGTTGATTTTTACTCGCTCGGGGTCTGAAATAAAATTAGAAAGGTATGTAAAATACTACACAACTTACGCTTGATGCAGTGACTACAGCGATATAGAAACTGTAGAAGCTTGTCTTGTTTAGACGTCTCTTCTGAGTGAGGTTTTTACAGGTAGATCAAAACTTTTCCCGACTAGACAGAGCGTCTCCCAGCTTGGTATCTGACAATGACAGAGTCCCTTTACAACAATGGCTCGTATTAGTAAGCCGTCAAACCAGTTGGTTCAAGAGGAGAGGGAGGGGCGGTGTCATAGTTCATGTTTTGGGCTTGCCTCAATTTGTAATATTTATCCATCTATAATTTATCGAAGGAATTCTACAATAAGTACAGAATCAAGACACTCGATATCTAGAGCCACTAAAGTCTCAAGTCACAATCTGCTTTAGTTTAGTTCGATCAGCAACCGACGTGAAGTCCTTTGGAAAGCCAGTAACGACGAAAGGTATTGAGCGTAAGAAATGAATCCGAGAACTGTCGCAGATCCATGGATTACACTATAGCTGCATATATCTCTTTACCTTCCAACTAAATGTGAAATGTGTCATTTTCCTTTATAAGGGCTTTCTTTTCCCAAAAAAGGAGATAGAGGAAACATGGCTAGGAATGTGCGCAAACTATGATCAGAGTGGCAAATTTATTATTGTTGGCGAAACAGAGCGTCTCCATATCTACAGCTCTTTGGGTAACTATCTATTGCGGAGTCATTTAACAATGAGTCACTAAGCTGATAAACCAGTTTTTTCAGGGAAGGGCGGTGTCATAGTTCATTTTTTTGGGCTTGCTGCAAATGCATTATCTCTTCTCTGGAAAATGTCGAAAACTAGAACGTTATTTCAGAATAGAACAAAATATGGTGTCTCTCGGTGCCTTTGCTGAGGTAAGATATGATAGCACTGCTGTGAAGACTGTTTCTGAAACTAATTATATAAGTACTGTTAAAAAACATATTATATCAGTGCTGTTGAAAAACGTGTACACTTGGATCTCCATGCCAAGGTAACCTTCTTGACGAAGGTATTTTAAGTCAGATTGAAAAGAGAGGAGAAATTTGGCAAAATCTACCCCGTTTAGAGTAAAACCCTCTAATGGTAGCTCCCCGAAGTATCTACCAATTACAGAGTCCGAATACAATGATTGACATGGCCGAGTTGTTTAACCAGTTGTTCTACTAGCAGAGCGGGCGGCAGTGGCACACGAACGCATGCCATTTTGGGTCTTGTCGCCAATTCGGACACCATCACCAATACTTGCTTTCTTAGCTACAACATGCCATTGATTCAATTGCCAGTGCCATCTTTATGCAACAGACGACACGAGCTATTTGCTACGTTTGATGATACCTCCTTGTTAAACTCCACGTCGTTCACTAATTGGTTGCGTCCAAACCGTGTGGGTCTCCATGGCAAGAGCCTTAGGTCTAAACACCAGAAAACGTTTGAATATTGAATAAAAAAACAGTAACAAAACAGGAGTTCCACGGCCTCATATCTCCATGAACAATTCTATTCATGCAAATGACTTACACATTTGCATAATATATGCTTTGGAATAAACACCTTTATCGAACTTACACATGTTGCAATACTGAGACTCCTATAATTTTCCAATTAGATTAATTATGGTGGTTTTTCATTGATTATGCAAATTAGGAATTTATTTGCATAATTGATATCTGTTGATGCTCAACATTCCATAAACTACATATATTACATGTATTTGAGTCTGATAATGGAAAACACTGCAAATATAGATTTTCCTAATTAGCTATGTAAATTAAGTCACAATGAGAATAATTTGTATTTCATTATGTATATCTCTGTCTAAGCCACCTGCATACTAAATATCATAGAAATCTGTTGTTCCTTTGTTCAGTTAGTCTCCTTAGAAGATTTAAAAAACGTCCCTGCAGTTCCAAAGGAAGCTGCTAGGAGGCCCAAACCTACATCACTTTTTTATTATATCACAAGCTATCTGCCACCCAAAAATCAAGACCACAGCACGTCCAGGTCAAAAGATACAAAAATTGAAATTCTGCTGCAGTACCAAGGTCACATATCAGGGGGCCCTAAATCGACTTTTGAATTTCGGCTTCACATCACCCGTCCACATACCAAATATCATCATAATCCATCAAGATGCTCTTGAGTTATGCTGACTAGAGTACTCCGGAATTACACAAACAGACAAACGGACAGACAGACAAACAGACAGACTGAAACATCCAAAACAATATTTCCATTTTTCATGGAGATAAAAACAGGGAAATTATGTAGGCCAAAACATATTTTGTCGAATGTTTTGCCAGGTACGATGCTGCTTTTCCTCGACTACATAAATTTCCATATGCCATGGAGATCTTTTGACTATGAAGTTCCAGTTATTTATTTTAAATAATTTTTCAAGTCAAGGGCTACTTTTCTCTGTAAGGGAGGATATCAGATTGCCGAGGCTCTCTGAGGTATTCCAAGAACCTAAAGCCTGCAAAAGCTAACTGTACGACATGTCATAAAAAGCATATGATATGAAAAAAATAATTTGATATAAAGAGTATTGACAAACTGAAACGAAATTAGCTCATTTGTAGTTTTTAAATCCCCAAACTTTACGTATGTTATGATTTTCCTGTATATTTTGTTATGTTAGAAGATGAGCTCGAGTTGGAACAAAATTAATGCATGATTTAAGTCAAATAATCCTAAATGTGACCAAAAATCGTAAATGTTCCACATTCTGAAGTAAAACAGTAAGATTTAAATTGGCACAGATTCTTTTTTAAATTCTCGCTTTTTGGAATTCCGCTGATTTTCTCGGCAATTAAACCTTATATGCAAAAGTATAAATAAGATTTCAGTTCTCTCTAACCTTGGCTTCGAAGAAAACATTATGGATCAATGAAAAAATGTTTAACGGAAAACAAAAACGCCCAAGGCGGTGCTATAAGGAATGAAGAATCTTGAGTGATTATGCCAATTTCGGCTTTACGATGAAAACATATGATATTATCATAATGTAACACGAAGTTGTATAACAATACCAACTTCTTGTAGTCTTAACATCACGCATATACCATACCTTGCCTTGCAAATGTTGGTCTTATATACCGTTTACTGGAGGGAGGGGGCTGGTGATTGGGCAAAACTCGGATACCAAAGATATCTATTATTAGAAACACATCTCAATGTTAATTGTTGGTTTGGGTCACCTGGCTATATGATAATAAACGATATCTATTTTTCACAGAGCCGAACGTTTTTCACGTTTCATGCTAAAAGATACACGCACAGAAACAAGGAAAACTTCATTAACATCAACAGTCACAATAAAAACAGCAGATAAAGCAGTGTTCGTACCTGCTTAAGTTTTACAGACTTGATATCAACAATGGTTTCAATTGTTTTGTCTTCTGTTCACTTGAACAATCTCGATGTAACTTAATTACCATTACTCTGCTTTAGAGGTTTTCCTTCGCATGATCGTTTTTATTACCACATCTTTCCGTTGCTGGTTCAAACATATAAATGATTATGTGATTATAAATGACAAGTCCATTTGGTCAGCTAGCAGACATTCTGTAGTCATTTACGCATTACAACTTCTTCAACATACTTTTTGTTCATCTTAGAGAGCATAATCTTACAAATCAGCTGACATCATTGTTGTACAAATAAAAGTTTTACCAGGGACAAAAAAAAAACAAAAAAACAATGCAGTGTTTTTGTGCTACCTGTATTCACACATAGATCATAAGGTCTTCTTTACAGGAGTTAGATGTAAGGTAATGTTCAGGGTATGAGCTATTCCTTAGGCCCCAGATGGTACAGACCTTACATTCTTTACTTTTGTAAGTGTTAAACTTTCAATCGTACAGACCGGGGTTTAACTTTAACTTAAAGTTACTAATGGATAATATTTACTTGATTAGATCTGGTAAAATACTTCAATCAAACATATATGTCATGAAATAATATGTCATTAGAAGGACATTGTGTGCCTCCAGCTGAATAAATGATAGTAAAAAGCAATAAAACTATTGTATCTTCCATTTGCACATCGTCAACTCTTATGCCAGACTTTTTGTAAACATTAAGGGTAACGATCGGTCATTAGAAGGACATTGTGTGCCTTAAGCTGAAAAAATGGTGCTTAACAACAATAAATTAATAAAAGGTATGGCGTCTTCTATTTCCACATCGTCAACTCCTCCAGCAGACTTGTTGTAAACTTTAAGGGAAACAATCTGTCATTTGAAGGACATTGTGTGCCTTAAGCTGAATAAATGATATTAATAACAATGATACTATAACATCTTCTACATGCACATCGTCAACTTACATGACAGTCTTGTTGTATCATGAAGGGAACCAATATCTGTCATTAAAAGGACATTGTGTGCCTTAAGCTGAATAAGTGGTAATAAAACTATGGAATATTCTCCTTACAGATCGTCAACTTCTATCCCAGCAGATGTAAACATTAAGGGAAAACAATCTGTCATTAAAAGGACATTGTGTGCCTTTATCTGCCTTTAACAGGAACGAAACTGTGAGCTGGGTCGGCGCCTGTGAAAAGAAAGTGAAACATTTGTGAATATCCAACAAAAAAAGAACTATATTGTACAATTATTACAATTTTTGTTATCGAGATTACTACATCATTACATTCTCATCGCACTTTGAAAAACGTTTTCAATTCGTTTCTAAACAATATTTTGCCTTTGTTAGTACAGCTAGCCTTATTCAATTATTGTCATATTTCAGAACGACTTCTTTAAGCCATGTTAATTTGCCTTCATTAAGAAGGTTATGTTTTCAGGGGCGTACATGGTATTTTTGCTTTTGTGTTTGTTACCTTCGCTGAGAAGGTTATGCAGAGGGTAGCGTTTGTGTGTGTGTGTCTGTAGTGGACTAGGATAACTCGAGAATGCCTCGATAGATTGTTTTGGTATTTGGTATGTTTGTAGGTTTTGATTAAACCTAAAAACGATTAGATTTTCGGCACCCTAGCGGCTTCTAATGGTACTGCAGCGGAACTTCCTGTTTTGATATCTCGCGTTCTGGACATGCTATGGGCTAAGTGGTAGATAGATCTTTGGACAGGGAGTAAGTGGTATGGGTTTGGGCCCCTAGCGGCTTTTTTGGAACTGCAGGAGCAGGTTTTGCGTCTGACTTTGAAAGGGAATAATTTTTACCTTGCACCCTCCAGATTTGTATTGATCTGAGTAAGGGGTCGGCCTAGGTTTTTAATTACTTCATCTTGTATGTGGTTGGTTTTAAAAGTGTGTCTTTTGTGTTTTACCTCTGCAATAAAGATGATTTTGAACAGAAGGGCATGATGGATGGTTTTGATTTTTGGTAAGTAGATAGCTTGAGTGATGATGTACATGGTTAGTTTCTTCTTATGCAAATCACTATCTAATTTGCATAATTAATGAGGAAAGTTTATACATCCGCCAAATTCCATTATAGGACTCCGAAACATGTGACATATGTAACTCAGGAAGAGAAAGAGAAATATTACTTGTTATGAACTATGCAAATTAAGACCTCATTTGCATAATTAATGAGAACATACTATAACAAGATGTCATTTATGAATGGTCATGATTTTTGGTATGTAGATAGCTTGTGTGATGCTTAGTATGATTGGACGATAATTATGCAAATGAGATCCTCATTTACATAATTAATGAGGCAACTTAAAAATCCGCCTTGTTCCATGATATGACTATTCAAATTGTAACTGAGGAAGAGAGGAATGTTGATAGATAGAAATATGCAAATGTGGGTCTAATTTGCATACTTCACGAGTAACTTCTATAATTCCACACTGGCAAATGATGGCAAGTTCATAAATTTAGTACTTTTTTGTGGCATCGGGAAGTTGTGTGAATCAAATTATGCTAATTGCATTATTGATGATAAATATTAGCATAACCTTCTTAGTTGAGCTCATCATTTGTTTACCTCATACTTTGGACATTTCATATTTTAAGACAATCAACTGGTATGATTTATAAGTGATGAGAAACACTCCTATAATACGTCACTCATAAAGGTTAAAATCATTCGGCGAAGGTATTTTGTCGTGGAACTCTAGTTCGTTAATAAGATTAAGATAACTTAAGAGGGGATCAGTGAATTGTCTTACAGTTTTGCATGAGGATAAATCTTGATAAATACTCAAAATGATTAGTTTCCTGGTCCCCTTGCTATTTTTTAACGTACTGTGGAGGAACCTCCTGTTTTGGTATCTCTGGTTCAGTGTGAGTGTGAATATTTTGTAAAAATGTCTATGTTATCAAACAATAGTATTATGTTTTATGTAATTTCAGGAAATTTCTTGATGTTGATGTCACTGGTTTCTTATGCCCTTCAAGGCGTGAAGATCAGGCGGAACAAAAGGCACTCGAGCTAACTTTGTTTCAGAGTTACTGAGCTCAACGATCGTCAGTAGGTCGTGTAGGTCGTAGGGACAGTGGGTTTCTTGTGTGGTCCAAGCTAGGGGGTTCCATTGCCTTTTTATTCCGTAAGGACAGTGGGGGTGTTATCCTATGTGTCTGGGGGACGGTATCGAAAACCGGAGACTAACCTTGTTTTTTCACCGCTTTTTACCTCCACAACCAAATTAGGTACCCATTTTACTCCGGTGTGCAGTGAGGAACGTCATATTATTATACTTTTTCTCGGCACAGTGTCACTGACAGGATTCACATACAGGACCACAGGGCTGTGGGCATTCAAACACAGGACCGCTGGGCTGTGGGCCAAACGTCCTGCCGTTACCGGATGTTCATAAATGTACGTAATACTTAAGAATGCCCAACTAGCCGTTGCCCACTATGCCTTATGCGTTCCGAATATATCTCAATATTGCTTGCGGTTGACTCACCGGCACAGCATTTTTTCTTGATGCCAGCTGCCTCGCAAGGTGAAGACTCGGCCTGGTATTCCCACGAGTTACAGTCGCGAGGGTAGCAGAACGGACCAGTACCTATCCAGCGGCACCCTGAAAAGGCATAGACCGGGTTCTGTCAGCTCTTTTGTATTTTCGTATTATTTGCTGTTTTATTGATTTGTCAGGGTATAAGAACAAATCTAGTGTAGGTTATAAGTATTGATAATCATGAGTTATGCGTTGAAAACCTCGATTTATAAATAAACACTTCTTAGCGACAAAAATCGCTGCCTTTTGCAACTTGTATACGCAACAATTATTTGTTGAAATAATAAACATGATAGCAAAGTTGTTATGATTGCTTGCTTACATTTTTTGCAGCATATGTATCAATATTTTTCTGTTAGTTTAATTATTTTTCTTGATTGAAAGTTGGACTGATTCGATTACCTAAGATTCAGTGTGTCACCGCTGTGTCTGTATTTAAAAACCTATTTTCGACCGGTTTAAAAAAAATTACCTCGTTTCACCATCTCATGATCAGAAAGGTCTTGTTGTTCATTGTTGTCGCCTCCAGCTGTATGTAAATGATAGTAACGGATAATTGTAATATCTAAATGAAAGGTTGATTGATGACTTCAGCTGCCCGTGTATCAATTCTTATTTGGCGGCTAATGGGATGTTGGAATTAACAACATTTAAGCAGGTCAAGCTATTTTGCAATCATTCATTCGATGCCCGAACTGTTCAGTAAAATACGCCAAAAATAATTACTCAAGCAACTGGATAAGATTTTGAAACAGTCAGACGTTTCAGACAGTATCCACTGTCTTTCGTCAGTGACTAACGATAGGACTGAGAACACCAGGTTTTATACCAAAACTCTGAATAGATATGTTAATGAGGTAAAGACAAGTTAGGATGTCTTGAAGTAGTCTTTAAAAAGAAGATTAATTCAAGACAAAGTTTATGCCAATAGTTCAATTAGCTACTGTTGTTCTAGTACAGTAACTAAATGTTGCTTGTCCGGGGGTGGGGGGTGGTGGGCAGTGCATTATCCCAGCACTGCACGAAATGGCCTCGTATCCCGGCGTATACGTACAGGGATTCCTCCGGAAATATTCCATATCCCGGTGCGGATTTAGCGTATCCGTAAGTTATAACGGATACGCTAAATCCGCACCGGGATATGGAATATTTCCGGAGGAATCCCTGTACGTATACGCCGGGATACGAGGCCATTTCGTGCAGTGCAGGTGCCTGAAAGTTGAACGCGTAGACCCCCTTTCCTGTTGAGGGCGGGGTTGTACATCCTCTCATATATTGCTTCTCTATTTCCCCGTTCGAACAAGCGTTCTTCACGATCTAGGATGTCCGTGGATTCGAGATTGAATAAGTGTCCCTGGTTGTGTTTTAGATGGTGGTTAATGGCAGAGGAGTAGCGGTTAGCGCTCTTTCTGCAATGTTCCTTGTACCTTTCTTTTAGTAGCTAATTGAACTATTGGCATAAACTTTGTCTTGAATTAATCTTCTTTTTAAAGACTACTTCAAGACATCCTAAATTGTCTTTACCTCATTAACATATCTATTCAGAGTTTTGGTATAAAACCTGGTGTTCTCAGTCCTATCGTTAGTCACTGACGAAAGACAGTGGATACTGTCTGAAACGTCTGACTGTTTCAAAATCTTATCCAGTTGCTTGAGTATTTTTTTGGCGTATCTTATTACCTGGATGTCTAACCTTCATCAAATATTTTCTAACCTCTCCTAGTCTTCTAGGGAGATTGGCACAATACTGTTAATATCATAGAGGAACGTCTGTTGTGTCAGACCGGGGTCATTTTTGACCCCAACAAAAATAATTTGCTATTTTGGGACCTACCTTCTGTAACTCCTAAACTACTCAGTGTATGACCACCACATTTTCAGAGGATGGTGCACGTGTAAAATACTAGTAATACGAGCATGATACATTTTGTTTCATTATGACCTAACATGATGTCGTAATGACGTTATTTTAGAGTCAATTCCGTGTAACCGAGAGGGTTTTCAGATAATATTGGTAAGAAGTTTGACCAATTTTAGATAAAAGACTTTTTTAGTAAAAAACTTGTTCTAAATTGTTCAAACAATCAATAATGAAATTTTGAACAGGTTTGAACTTATCTATATATTTTGGAAATATTTTGAAAGTATTTGCACAAATATCTCTTTATCTAGAACAATTTTTAAACATTTATGTGATTGTTTCACTGTTGGAACATGTTCCAACAATTTGCATCATTATTCAAATAGTAGATTTGGGTTATTGCCCACAAAAAAGTAGTTGCTAATCGCACTCTATTGTCTGCCTCTGTATATTTTCAGATTTCACGTCTGGACCTTTGTCCTGAGGTGTCTAAGCATGGCACCTATACTTTGAAGGGATGTGTGAAATGCCCTGTTCCCAGCCCACTGACCCAGTTACACCATGGTCGTATAATGTTGAAACATGCAGGAACAAATGATGAATCAATGTTGCAACTGTTCCGAAAAAAAATAATAACATGTGCAATGTTAGAAATTTGTCTAACATGTTGGAACGCGACAGAAACTATTTAGAACATCAACTAAGTGTTGGAAAGTGTTACTTATCTGAGTTATCTCCCTTAGATTGTTACAAAAATTTTGCAAATGTAAGAAAAAAAGGCAACAAACACCCACACATGTGGAATTGACTATAAGTGATTCTACTCGCCATCTTGGATTTTTTACCGATGACGTCATCAAATCAGTTTAAGATATCAACGCTAAATCATGAGAGTTACATTATATGATACATGATGATAACAATGTGAGTAAATAAAATTAATGTAGTGTACCTAAAAAGCCTCAAAACGTCATTGTTTGAACTGAAATTAGCAGATTTTTAAAGATATGCCTCGTCAAACACTCGTTGCCATGGCAACACGAAAAACGATGAACTTACTTTATTGATTTGAAATATTTGTGAATGACATTTTATGAAAAGTCACCAAGTTGGGTGGCTCTAGATTGAGCCATTTAGGAGTTATGCAACATGAAAATGTGCGTGGGCCTCAAAAATCCCCTCCCGGTCTAAATTGAGATCAAAAACTGGTCCTTCTGATCTTTTTGCATAAATTATGCCAAAGGATGGGAATTATTCAAACCTAAACATGCCAAAACATTCCTCTTACATTGATGAAGCAATATACGGATAACAATTAGCAGAAAAAGTGAAAAGGAAGATTTCAGTGAACAAAACATTCTGGGGTAATTTTTGACCCCGTTCAGTCATTTCAGCAGCAAATAAAGTATTTGAGGGTTAAAATGCTACTAATATTTTTATTTCAATTTTGACACATTTTTTTAAGGCTTATATTTCTCTTTGAATACACATTTTAAGTCAATTGCATAATATGAATTTTCTGCTAATTTTTGGCAGGTCATAATATGAGTAACTTAACATCTATCTACCAACAAGCGTCATGATTGTCTGAGATTTAATTGGATTTGGATAGCTTATTTGTTAAATATCATTACGATGTTATAAAATCAACGTACGAATGTTATAACGATGCAGTTTGCTATTTGCGCACCCTGATATTGAAATAGCACATTGGTATCTTTGTTACATGTCTTTGCGGAGATCTTTACTGCTGACATTATTTGTCGGTTTAGCTTTGTGGATTGACCCCTTCTTGATTATTCGTATTGCGAATTTTCAATGCTGCTTATCATAATTTACACAGAATAATTGAAACTGTGATTTACACTTACTACATACTAGCAAATACTAGTTATTGAATATGATTGTCCTTATTATGTTAATTTCTCTTAATGGTAATTGAAATAACATGCATCGATTCAACAGAATATGTACAATGTGTGTTTGCTAGTTGAATCATTTTTCTTGTTTGATGGGGTTAATATCAGTTTGCTTGCGTTTGTCCGTACTTGTTAGCTAACTTTCAAATAGTAAAAACGAAAAATTGAAGAAGAAAATGAGATTATTACCACCTTCACGATTCCTCCACTCAGACAGGTCTTGTTGCCCTTCCTTGTCACCAGCTGTATGTAATGAACAATAATTATGAATCTATAATCTAAATCAACGCTCCTTATTGTTTTGTACTAGTGTGTTATTTTTCAACTCTTTAATAGTAGGCTTTCAGCATTCACAACATGCATGGAGTTTGTGCTATTATCAAACTCTTCACTCGATGCAAGGTAAAAGTAATATTTGTTGGAAATGCTTGTCGCGAACACGTTTAATGACAGTTACAGATAATGTACGGGCAACAACGACAACAACAACAAAAAAAATTACGCTCGAAGCACAATTTTTCATCAAAGAATAATACTTTAAACAATATATTAATAGACGATAATAATTGTTTATCGATTGATGGTAGCCTTGTCCATCATTCTTCAGTAATTGAAAAAAAGCAGCACTGGCATCAATGAGAATAAATACCACGTTCTTTAGTTTCCCAATATGTCTGTCTGTCAAGATACTCACTCTCCATGCAGAAGTTGGTGGGGAAGATTGTAACCGTTTTATCATATTCCCGTTTTTTTCCGCCCTCCCCACCAACCTCTACTCCATGTCGCAGGCTCAAAGGAGAAGGAGTAGTTCTTTGGGAAATGTGTCAAAGTCCCTCCCCGAGCCCCTATTCTCCGCAAGCTGTCATGGGTAGCGGAAATAGTTTTATTGGGGGTCCACCCACGGGGTCCACCGAGAGCTGACTTAAAACGGGGCATATGATACGATTGTTGAGCAATAAAGTTCACTTCACTTCAGTTTGATAAAACGGTCACAATCTTCCCCACCAACCTCTGCCTGGAAAGTAAAGATACTGCACGTAATGAACATTGATTTGATGCAACCTTATTTCTTTCCAATATAGGATAGATCGAGCATTCGTTGCATGGACTTCTTTTCTGTTAGGAAACAGCCATTATCCGTGCAAAGCGATGCTGAAAACCCAAGACCACATTGAGGTTACTGGTTTATTTATTTATTACTGGTTTATTTATTATTGGTTACCTGCCAGTAATATCTGGAGAAGTCTGTTCTCCAGTTTGTCGACCACTTCCGCCTGCTTCTGGTTACTGCCGAGAGCTGAAACAGGTAATAAGTGACATTTTCAGTGTATTAAAAGAACCATCACGAGGTACCAATCAACCTTTCTGTTATGAAAGTGAATGTTGTTGATGATGGACAAATCAAGAACAGATGAGATTCATCTTGAATTCTTTTTTCAACTTAAAGGCTTTTCTTCCAAATGGTTATACATAAATGATATATCATGATTTTAATTTTCTATTACGAGTGATGGGGGAAGGAAATTTATGAACGATCGTTCTGTATTCCATTTATTACCGTGCGATTTGATCAGCCAGATACCATTAAACCATATAACAGGAAAATAAAAGGTTTCCAGGATCCTATTCGGAATATTTCAAGCCCAACATTCATCAAGCTATGAATTGGTATCTCGTTGAGGTGAAGACAGTTTTTTTGGGCAAGATAATTCAATTTGTTTTAGAACAGGAGCTGATATTGTCTCAAGGGATTGTCAGGGCAGAAACTCAAGAACAGGAAAGTTTGACACGCAGGATTGCTTTCCCATTGAGATGGAGATTGGAAATTCCTTATATATTTTCTATACAATACCTTTAACATTGACGTTACAGAACAGTTTGTAAAAGAAAAATAGATTAGATGATTTAAAATGCTCGAAGCTGACCTGAACTGGAAGAAGAAAGGAGTGCCACACATCCAAGCACGATGACGCCGAGAACCCTCATGTTTGAAAGCCTTTATTCTGGAAAAAAAATAGAAAGAACCACATTTCTAATCAAAGCCCATCATTTTATATCCATTTCAAAAACAACATATATTGTGTGTACTATTTTGAAAATCCTATTTATTTAAGGCAAGGTAGGTAGGTTACGGACATAACTAATTTACAGTAACTTTGCATGTGCAGTCATGTTCTTTAAAGAATCTGCAGACAGGGACTCTAAACACCATAAGAGCAGATTATACAACCAAACTAAATGGCAACATACGAAGCTTGATATGATTGTGTCAATGTAGCAAGTGTTAACAGATCGACGTTTTGACACTGTCATTCAACGTTTGCTAATAACCGTTAGTAGTTTTTTTGGCGTTCTTGGATGACTTGAGTTAATGTGTTTAGTGAATGGACACAGGCACAAACAAACAGACTACAGATGCAAATACACACACATACACACACATAATTACATACACACACACACACACCAAACACATATGTTGTTATTTTTAGATAAAATGAAAACGTCGTAAATACAATCCAACTCACGCGTCAAGATTAACCGTGTCTTGTAAAAACTGGTATTCAGAGCGCGCTGCGAACAGACCCAACGCGTACCCAGGCAAGAGAAAGCGTCTCTAACCGTAGACTCCTCTACCAATCATAGACTCCGATTACAACAGTGACTGACGTAGGCACGTTGTTCAACCTGTTGTTTCACAAAAATGGGGGAGTGGCAGTGACGTAGGCCATTTTGGTGCTTGTCACAAGCACGGATATTATCTCTACTTGCTAACGTGAATATATTTGGATGTCGTCATAAAATAGTATTTTATATGGTTTTGTATTCTTAACATCACGATAATTGTTGGGGAAAACGTTGATAACTTTTCTAATAACTTTGCAAGTGATTTTAACGTGTTTTATTAAACCCTTTTTGTGTCGTGAGAACGAACCATTATCACCATGGAATAGCCTAGAGTTGTCTGACCCGGGACAGTTTTAGAAGACTTATGCCAATCTGACTTTGTAGATCAACCCTGCGAAGTAATGACTGTCAGCTGTTGAATCGCCATATCGGTACATTTTCGAGTCACAAAGGTGTTCTAAAACTAATTTATAAAACGAAAAAAAAAAATTATGCTGGAATGCATTCTAATCTTTAAAGTCATTTAACTCAAAGGTGGGAGAGGGGCAAGAAGACTGGCCTGCATACTTGTGTGTAACTGAAATTGGCCCCGGATAGATAGCTATTATTCAAGAGCAACCAACCGAGAAATGTGTAGCTCCCCCTCCCTTCTGTAATAATGTATGAGAATAATATAGGACTATATTAACATAAAACAACCATTGCATAAGATAACTCGTCTAGTAAATGAGGAGGAAGTCGTGAAAAATATCCCAACTCACGCTTGATTCAGTCGCTACAGACGATCCCCCAACTGTAGAAGCGTACCTTGTGAAGAAAGCGATGTGTGCTGGACTTAACGTTTCCCCGACCAGACTGAGCGTATCTAATCACACCTACCTGGGTAAACACCAACGGCAGAGTCCGATTACAACAATGACTCATTTTAGTAAGCCGTCAAACCAGATGTTTCAAGACCTGCACACACCGCTGTCTCACAAGGTACGCTTCTACAGATCGCCAGTTGTGACTTATTCAACTGTGAGTTGAGAATTTTTTATTCAAGCCTTTCTCCTTTTATTCTAGACGAGTCACTTTATGCAATGGTTGCTTTATGTTAACATGGTTCTTAATATATATGTATTAATATGTATATATATTTATTTATACCTGTGTGTAAATCTTTGTGTTTGTATGTGTGTGTGTGTGTGTTTGTTTGTGTGTGTGTGTGTGTGTGTGTGTGTGTGTGTGTGTGTGTGTGTGTGTGTGTGTGTGTGTGTGACATATCTCAAAGGATACAGTAATCAAAATGCCGGCGCAGTTAAAATCCCGTTCTTGTTTGACCCTTATCCTTATTGGGGGAACCCAGCATGTGTCATGATAAAATTGTAGCAG
>NC_089727.1:21891268-21921268 GCF_035083965.1 Branchiostoma lanceolatum
ATTATTGATATGAAAAAAGATAATTGTGTCATTTTGCTTGGAATCTTTTGGGGTTATCATTAAACAATTAAATTTTCTGTGGCGTCAATGTATGTAGCAGATGATACTGATTGCTAACTTGAGTATAGAATTGATATGTCACTAAAATAGCATTTGAATTATTAATATAAATTATGAAAACAGATGATTTTGTGTATTTGCCTGGAATCTATTGGGGCTATCACTAAACATGTGAATTTCCTGTAGCGTCAATGTATGTAGCAGATAATTGTGATTGCTAACTTTGAGTATAGAATTGATATGTGACTAAAATAGGATTTGAATTATTAATATGAAAACATATAATTTTGTCTATTTGCCTGGGATCAATTCGGGTTATCATTTAACAAATCAATTTTGTCTGGTTTCGATACATCAGATAATAGCGCGCTTTAACCTTGAGTTTTGTACATCTGTCCTTCACGTCTATAAAGGACACGTATGATGATTAATTCATGCCTGGTTTGTGTGTCTCTCCTGAGAGATGTTAATCTCAAAAGAGTACCACAGGCGTAATCTCCGTCCCACAGAAGAACAGCCGTCGAACGAGGAAAACCCGGATACTGTAAATCCGTTTAGGTTTGCGGGGGTTTTATGTTCGCGATTTTACGGTGACTTCTTCACAGCACCAAGTCTTCCTCCTTGTCTAAGCACAACATGTGCGAACCATACGTTGTAAATTATTTATTGAGCAAAGGAGCTGCCAATGTTTGTCGTTTAGGTTAAGTAGAAGACGAAATACATTTTACTGTAGATTGTCATATATGAGAGCGATAGAATCATTCTTTATGTTTTAAGTAAATTCTCCCACTTCAGATATATTTTAATAGTAAAGATAAATCTAATTTCTTGCAGCATTCAATAGACCAACTCTTGCCAAGCATACTGCTTCCCATATTTATACAATTGTGTAAGAGTGAGTAAGTGGATAATATTATGTATATGATTGCTAATACATTTATGTGACCTGTGCTTAGCCTAGTGGGGCAAAAATGTACAATAAAGGTCTTCATTTGTTATGATATGCTGGAGGTGAAGCACCCTTATTGAGTCTCTAGAATGTGGTTTCTGACTGGATATCCTTAAAGGCGCCTGTGTTTCCACTACTGCCGCAATATGTGACTATAACACACTCCTGCAAACTCAAAACCACCGCCAACACTCCATTTTCCCGTTACGGTTTTACCTTCATACCACTCCGTTTTCTCCTTCTAATCATGAAATGACCGCGAACATAAATGCACTTTACTGTATAGGAAACGATGAATTAGAGATGGCACAGGAAGATCTGTAAACGAGGGTATTACGTGGGCGTCCTGTGCAGTTGATTCGATACTGATTGAGAGGATTAGGGGCTGGAAATGAAGATGGGTTACGGTGACGCAGTGTTGTCTGCGTCACGTGCGCCACTGCTGGCGGGGATGTACGCAATTATCAGGGCCTCGCCTTGTGCGTCATCGCGAGGGGGATTGACCCGATGTAGACACGCCGCTTACACAAAGGTGATCAATAGTATAAAGTACCAGCTCTGTATATATTCACTGCTGCAGCGGACGGTATCTGCGTGCAAACGTGCCTTCAGGAAAGGAATAGCGGAGAATTCTCAGCGTTTTGGAGATCGGAAAAGCGTTTTACAACTGAGCCTTCGGAGAAGCCAATACGGTACGGGGAAGAGATCTCAGCATTCCTATATTCAAGAGGACCGGTAAAATCGTACTGGGAAGCTATACGATAGGGGGTAGGCGTCATCTCCCGGGAAAATTGAAGCGTGTGTCTTTGGGAAAGGAATAGAGGACCGAAATTGCTGTGTTAAATTGTCTGATATTGGGAAGAGATTGCAGCATCTGAGAAGATCGTGGGTGGTCTGTGACAACTGACTCTTCAAGAGGGATTCAGCATATCTAAAACTCGTGAATTTGTGTTACAAGTGTGCCTTTGGAGAGAGAACCGAGAGCTGGTATTCAAAAGAGATGACACCGGTGCACTTCTCCACAGCATCATCCGAAGCCCTACTGTTGAACGGGACCACAGTGAGACCGTCCTCGGGCGCAGAGGTGATCGTCCCCGCCGACGACGATGCTGACGGCTCGGCGACCTACACGACGCGGTACATCGCCGGGGTGACGACAAGTGGCGTTCTGGCACTCGGCTTCATTTTGCTTTGCTGTCACTCCGCTATCAAACTGAAGATTTGGAAGCCGGTAGATGGCTGAATAATAGTTGCAGAACAATCAACATTTTGTCTTCAATGGTATCTGGTCATACCAAATTTTTCAAAGACGACCGAATCTTACACAGAGAGGTTGGTGAAAGCGTTTCGTCTCTCTACGTTTTATAGTGAGTTTCTTGGAGAACACAGCGAAGAGTAGACAAATTTCTGCGAAGAGTTCACAGTGTTTTGACAACGGTGAAGGATTCGTCCAACAGAAATGATGACGCTAGGAGGAGCACGTTCATTTGAAACAGGTCGGTATCTTTGTCGAAAACAATTTTCTAACTGAGTTACGATAGCCGTACGATGTATTTGACCACTACAAGTGTATGGCTTCAGCTTGATTCTTCGCACGACCTCGACGAGTTCTTTTCACTCATGTACTGGTTTTCAAACTACAAAGAACGGTCCCTCACAGAAAGTCTACAACCGAAAATAGCTACATTTGACACCTTCTCTTCATCCATTCTACGGTACTCTTCAAAAGATCATCAGTTACAACGTGACCTTTTTCAATAGTCCATCAATTCAAACCTCCAGAGCGTTGCACATATCCTACGTTTTGACCTTTTCGTTCGAGCACTCATTCAAATCTCTCCTAAGCGTTGGATTTTCGAAAGAGCAAAATTTGCCAATTCCCCCCGTTTGAAAGATCCGAATGACCGTCTGAGTAACATTACTGACGTAGATATCAAAGCACCTAACATCGGAAATCATTCAGTGAACTCTATAAAACACACTTAACCCTATGATTGCGGCTTACTGGATTTTATCTGAATGAATAACCGTATTTGGCTTTACGTAGACCAATTTCAAAGTCATGCATCCAGCCCCTCAATGACGATGACTATACAATATTTTAACGCAATGCATATATTTATTTGACTACATAATCAAGACAAGAGGCAGCAACATGAGGAAGATCGTATTAAAATGTTGGCTATGGGAACACGGTGCTGGAACTTTATGTAAATCAAACAGAGCCATCAATTGCGAAGAGGACTCATTTGAATTCACGCCTCTTTATCGTTTATCTTATCACGGGTAGTGTCGAAAACTGGTCAGTTTAATGGCTGGGATACCACTTTTATGATGAACCCTGTTCAAGTCGGTATTCTAAAGATGCAATGATCCAATATCCGCAAGGTGCATCTAGTATGCAATAATCTATAATCAAATTAGAGTAAGGGAAATTATCTACATTGTGCTGCTGTACAGTCAGTCAGGACGATGACTCTTTCGAGCTTGACATTTCTTTATTATTCATTCATTGCAGATAACAGAAGAGGAAGACACTTAAGCGTCTGGAACGCTCTTCTTAAGACTATATTCTGTTTATACAACTTCTCTGTATACGAGAGTGACAATGATATAGTCTTCGATGGGTTCATCTATGCAGAAATTCTTAATTACAAAGAGGCTGGCCTGTAGGGATGCAGTTTTGATTATGACACCCTATCTAGACAACTTCCCGGTGTTCTAATGAGACAATGATTAAATCTTCGCTAGGTGCATCTATGCAGACATACATAATCACCTGTTAGTAGTTGGAATCCTCTGGAGTCAGCCACAATGATCTTTATCGTTCATTGATCACAAATAGCAGAGAAGGAAGACAAGTTTATTATCTGGGACACGGTTTGGATGATCACGTTATGTCGACACAACTTCTCAGATTTTTATAGTGAAAATGATATACTCTTCTACAGCACCCGTTTTGCGATAGGTGCATCTTTGCAAGAATTCACAATCACAACGAGACTGACCATTTTATCGTTTGGGACACAAACTTCAAGATGACATCCTGTCGACACCACTTCTCGGTATTCAAAACTGACAATGACTTACAACAACAGTTCTTCGATATGTGCATCAATGCAAGAATTCACAATTACAAAGATACTGGCTATTTTACCGTCTGGGACACAGACTTAAAGATGACATCCTGCCAAGACAACCTCGGTATCCAAAAGTGACAAGAAATACTTTTCAGCAACAACCGTTCTTTGATAGGTGCATCTTTGCAGGAATTCATATTTGTCCAGTTAAGCGTCTGGGTTTTAATGATGACACCCTGTCGACACAACGGCCGGATGTTTTAAAGAGACACTTATCTACGCTTAGGTAGGTGCGTCTATGCAACAAGAATCCGTAAGTACGCGTATGGAGCAGGAATTATCTTCGGTCAGTCACGACCATGACTTTACCTCTCTTTATCATCCATTCATCAAGGATAGCAGAGAAGGAAGATTAGTTAACCATAGGACAAGGTTTCAATGATGACAGTCTTTAAACTCCACAACTAGATATTCTAAAGAGACAATGATCTATCCGTGAATAATTTCATCAGTTTGGCTAATGACTGAATAGCAAGGTTCTTTTATTCACAACCAAGCATTTTACAAGAGCCGACGTTTCGACAGCTGTCAGCCATCTTCATCAGAGCAATACTGACTAGTTCACAGCGCACTGAAGCTAGGTGTTACTGCTAACAATGGAGTCTATTAATGAACCAATACTTAACGTTTGGGACTGCATTGTTAGCAGTAACACCTAGCTTCAGTACACTGTGAACTAGTCAGCATTGCCCTGATGAAGATGGCTGACAGCTGTTGAAACGTCGGCTCTTGTAAAATGCTTGGTTGTGAATAAAAGGACCTTGCTATTCAGACAATGATTTAGCCTTCGATGGATGCATCTATGCAGGAATTCATAATTACATAGAGGCTGGCCAGCTTAACGTTTTAATGATGACAAACTGTCGAGACAGCTTCGGGCTATTCTAAGGGTTTCATCTTTAGAAGGTGCATCAATGCAACATGACTGATGATTAAACGTAGGTAGCGGATATGTGTTGGAGTCAATCAGGAAGATGAGTTGATCGCGCTTACGTCTCGTCAACCATTCGATTCGGTTATCGCAGGTAGTAGAGGAGGCTGCACGCAGTGCACGGTTTAACGTCAGATACACAGTTTTAATGACGATATATCGTCGATTCAACATCGCAATATTCCAAAGGGACGTTGATATAAATGACATACTTTGCAGGACTAACGTGTAGGTATGGAAATCAGCTGGGATCAGTAACGGCCTTTTTTAATCTAATTCTAATTTTCAATCTGATTATTTGCTTCATTTCTACTTTGCAAATATATTTATTATCATTACTTCATGTGATTTTCTGTTTTTATAACATTCAGTTACGAGAGTGGCCCATTGGAGTAAACTCTCATCATAATGCATCGACCGCAGATACGTTAATTACCCTCTGTGGAGGAAAGGGACGAGGAGGTAGCAGAGGAGAGAGGTAATTTAACGCATATCAATTCATGAAAAACCGAGTTTCCGGTTGGAAAACTCCTAGAAATGCTACCGGAAATTTACGGGATCCATATCAACGCGAACACGCTGCCTGATACACCCAGAAATCCCTGGAAACTGGCCACTTTTGACAAATTTGAATGTTACTCCGTGAACGCAAGGGCGGGAATACATACATACACAAGAAACTGAATGACGTCAGCATCAGGGAAAATCCTTGCCGTCCCCTAACGTATCTACATGCGTGCGTTTCTGAAGAGTTCCATGATTAAGCGTGTGTGTGGGAGAGAAAATCGGCTTTGGTTACTGACAGGAACTGATCCAACCACTGATTGATGCAAGGCTTGCTGCGAAGCGTTTCCTGGAAAACCTTTCTCGTACGTAACGATGAGTCATCCAGGCTGTCCAAAACAATTACTAGCCCAACCAATGATGGCATGGCAATTAGCGGTTCGACCAATGAGGGGGTGCCTCCATGTCGAAAAAGCTTTATCAACGCAAGCTCTTGCAACGTTTCCGGCGCCTTTTCAATGCTCTTACGGAATCCTTTTTGAAATTCACAACTGTTTCGACCGAGATGAGCAAATATAGCTATCCTACTACATCACTGATGGTAAAACGAAGGGCAAATATTAGCCTGACTAAGTCAATATTCCAGATGCTCCTTCACTGGTCAGGCCTCCAGAAGCTGGATAGCAAATACGTTTATTTTTGTTACTTTTAAGTCAGGAGAATTTCAACATCCTAATCCTCCTGATATAGGCACATGTGCAACCATAAACCGAATATTTTCAGGCTGATAACTGTATGTTGACATGATATCAGAGACCGTGATGACTGGTTTTCATAGTGACAGAATATTCTGAGCTCATATTGAGCTGATAGTAATTAGCATCATTGGCTCCTACTGGTGACTCTAGGAAAGAAAATGGTTCTCTTGAGTTTGAGGTGAACGGCCAAAAGCTCTCGGGGAGGGGTTCCAATCAGCCTCTGACTGCGAAAGGTTGTGTTACACATGCTAGGACAAACGTGGTACTGTGAACCACGATGGCTCACCGCTGCCAGTTCCTAAACATCTTACCTATATCATACCAGTCGGATGAGAAGAAAGCATGCAGTCTGGAAATATTTGAGTTAACTCTCGACTCTGCGACCCGGCGGCATCGTACGAAGCTGAACACTGAACAACAAAGCTACTGATGGACACTACTGGGAATTGACCTTGTTAACCTTGTTAACAAGCGATCTGATATATTATGTCATGCCTGGGCCTGATACGGGTGTTCCGGACCGTGTGATAACTATCCGGATCACATAGGGTTCGGAAGTGTTATCACACAGGCTTCCATAGAATATTTCGAACGCATTTCGAGCGCGCCGGTTGTGCGGCCGTCGGAAATTCGAATACCGGATTCGGAGATTGGAATCAATGTTGCTACAGTTTCTTGTTCGAGGACACAAAACTCCCTCAACTTCTGGCGCATTCCGCATTGAAATGTGTGTTTTCTCGGGTGGGTATGGCCAAGGTATGACATAAATAAAATACAACACGTTGTATTCCGCATCACCCTCGGTCCCAGCCCTCCCGCGGTTCTGATCGCCCTCCGGCCTACGGCCGTCGGGCGATCCGACCCGCAGTCGGGCTGGGACCTCGGGTGATACGGAATACCCCGTGTTGTATTCTATATTTATATACTGTAATATACAAACGCAGCCAAGTTGCAATTGCACTTTGATATGGAATAGGTCGGGGGTCGATTCCAACTTCCAACAACCATTGACCCGATGCATACGTCACGCTTCCGGATTGTAGCATCTTATGAACACTCCGGGTCCACAGTTATCCTGAAGAGGATCAGAGGAAAGATTGAAGAGTTAGTATGTTCACTTTTATAGCGATATAACGAAGTAGAATTAAGCCTTTGTCTATACATAAATCAAAATTTGAAGATCAACTGACCAATTACAGCCGGCCTGTGAACCTGTGCAAAGACCTGGTGAAAACCGTCTGTACAAATGTCTGTTACAGTTCCTCTTGAAATTTAGAAGCACAATATTTAGGCAACGTTGATTGTGAAATTGTAGAACATTTATTCTTTTAGAAAATATACATATATCAAGATATAACTTTTAACATTGTTTCATTTTAGTGTCTGTTCAATATTGATAGATTACTCTACATTGTCATCCAAATATATACAGAGCCAAGCATTTTGTCATTGAATGTAGTTTTACGTAAGGTTAGTCCATTGTAATTTCTTTGTTCTCGAATTTGACTGTCTCATTTTGTTTCTGATTTGAAATTTTTGGATACATATAAACCCCTGAGTTCTCTTGCCGTTGCACAAACAGTCCTCGTCTTCGTAATTGTTTAAGCTTTTTTATACAACGTTGGTGCGCCCACGCACTTTACATACTGTATCGTTTGATGCCCTATTGAATTAATGAAGGGTTAATGACCCGCTTCGCTGACTCGGTAGTTTATTCAGTGAATACAGGTCACTGGCCATGTCATCGTTAACACATAGGGGAAGCGGATCATTAACGTCATTATCATGATAGTAATTATAACTTTATTGCACAACAATTGTACAAGGTAAAAAGTAATTCACTGGTACATAGATATCATTCTATTAGGCTAATCAATCTATCTTATACAATATGGTGTAGTAGTATGGGATTACAATGGGATTTTACACTCATTGTAGGAGTTTCTAACGTCAAGACATTATTTGGTATATTTCCAAATGTATACCATGCAGGGGTTGTCACATATCATATAGTAAACGCCCATATCAATGTGAGACCACGGGAAGAATATCTAACTGAACTGTCAAGTTGTGTTTTATTCTGAATCCAAATAAAGTCAAAGTCAATATAACATTAACAAGATCAGAATCATTTCCCATTATTCCTACAAGTGTGCATTATTTGTCAATCGTATGTTTTACCCATGCATGATTATGAAGTTATGGCTGTATAACAAATAGCAATTGAAGTATTTGATTGGTCCACACAGTCTGGATGTATAACAATAACGAACATATTTTGAACTGTGAACGATTATGTTAAAACCTATGTCATGTACATATCTATGCATTGCAATGTACATATAATAGTGAAAGCAGGGTCAGCTATCACAAAGTGTCGTTATTTTGATTTTGCCTGCCTAACGTATGTATTTCGTCCAAGAACAATCCGAGAATTAAGAAATTAGATTTGTGCTGCTTAGAGCCCCTCTCTCAGTGGAACCGCGGCACGCTGGAGGCGTCGCTGCATCCTTAACTGGATTTGTGCTACCCTTGACTTGATAATGGGAATATCAATCAAAACGTACACGTATGACCAAAAAAAAACACAACAGAACACACAAAGCTTAATTAAAAAGATTTGTTTTTTTGCCGAGTAAATTCGATGAGTGCTTTGTCAATTCGATCGGCCGAAGCGACGACGCCAGTGTGCCGCGGGTCCAGTGAGAGGGGGGCTTTACGCGTGGATTAAGATAAACGACAGCACGTTCGATAAATGACCGTTAAACATAGATAGGGCTCAGGTGCGACAGGTCGTTCCGTGGAATACAAACAGCCGCGGAGCACCTGTCAATTAGGTGTGTGGCACCAAAACATGATTATAACGTCAGTCTTACTAAGCCTTTTGGCACCAAGTCTGTATTTCACAATGCCGTGTGAATATACAATACCCATAGCATACTCATTGCAAAGTAATTGTGGTAAACAAAAATGTACCGACGGGGCCGGGCGCCAATAAGGAAAGGAAAGTGGTCTCAATCATATGACCTCTTTCTTGAGATAGTTGTACATATTTATCTGCTATCCTGTAGATTTTACAGAAAAGGCTATCCATCATCCTTTTTGCCGTTAATTCTCTCACAACTCGCTAGAAACTTCAAAACATCAAAATCGTACGACTGCCTTTGGCGAATGTGGCCACGCCGTTACAAATGGTTACATTAATGTCCGTTGTTTTTCATCCTAGAATGAGAGATAGTTACTGACTTACCGGATATCTTTTCGTCAAGAAGATTCACTACCAATAGCTTTATTCATGTCCAAATTGTCTACCGACAAAAGATAAATGGGCATTGCAGACTCAGGAAATTGATAGAATTAATGGTCAACTCCCGAAATTATTGGGACAATACTACTGGTTAAAAAAATCCTTCATGCAAAACAACGCAGTCGGGGACTTAGAGGATAAAGATCGCTTGAAATATGTTAATTAAGTCAGAAGAAAAACCACACAGCAAAATTCCCCCGAGGTGATGTAACAATGATCGATATGTCCCTTTATTCATCTAATCAATATGCATCAAATCACGTGATAGTCTGAAACATTGTTTAATTAGCAAAGACAGCTGAGAACGAAAGATACAATCCTCCTGAGATGTGTGCCGATTACTCTCCAAATTATAAAACAAAATTCCTCTTTCCAATTAATCGATTTAACTTCCACCAGGTAGATCAGTGCACCGTGTAATGCAATGGGGTTAAATGTATATGACATTGTCCAAATGACAGGCCCCTACTCGTTTTTTATCACCATAAGGTAGCAGAACCAGTATTCATCCGCGCCCCTCGTGGTCAATAGTAATTTGGGGAAAAGTAGTGCGTCACAGAACTTTGCAAAGCTGTTGAGATTATTCTGTGCACGTCAGTGAATTTTCTGGGAATGCGCCAGTTTTGACACTGTATGAGCGGTATTACGATATGTTTGTTTCTGCCGGCGTCAATTTGCGCCTGGATATGGTTACCGCCGACTGCCGTGCGTTGGCTGCAGTATGATGACCTCCGCTGGTTGTCATATAAGAGTTTCTTTTAAAAGAGAACGAGAAGACAAACTTAAGCTCATTTTCACATATTTTCTAGACAGTACCCTGAAGGCAAACATATTAGATTTTTGTAATTTTCTTGTGCAGCCTGCTTTAAATTTTGAGGCGTCAAACCTTCTCACTTAATCATGTAAATCAAAAAATAATCAATTAAAATACTGACAAACATGATAAATTTGAATGGTTTCGATTGTACAGTCATTGCAAGACCTTATAAATGCAAAATAAGGTGGAGGGAAATTTGAAACTTCCGTGAATTCCATCGGTAGCAAATAGAACTGAAAGATACTTTATTAAGTTTGGCAATTATTCACGTTGCAATAACATGTACCTACCCTGTTTTTCGCGAAATGATTTTGTCTCAGTGTTGGCTTTCTTTTAAATTCTAAGAATTGTTCAGAAGGCTTTAACTTTTGTTTTCTCCATGTACTGATTTTCAATCTAGGACAACTGTCAAAAACTGCGTGTTCGATATAATGACGTCAGTACTAGTAGACGATTTGGTTTGTCTCATAGGTGTTAAGAGACAGACTAATAATTACATTTTGGAATAAAATATACGTGAACGGGAATCATTAAAGGCATATGTTTCTGTCCGCATCATATGCTTTGCCAATCATTGAAATTTTGATGTCCATATCATTCTATCTGCGAAGTGCCCAGTCTACATTGTAGATACCATTCTGTCTGGGTATTCCTCCATGAATAATTAAATTATATGGTCCTGGTAGCGGGGTAGCATAAAAGTGAGACCATATGAAAACGGTAGGGCATCCGAGATTTAACAGATTTTTCATGGGTCTTTCAGTGAGCCTTCAATGATCTTCCAATGGTTTTTCAATGATCGTAATGACTTTTAGTCACCCACCGTTGTCAAGCGGTGTCTATCCTGTTAGAGAGATTCCCTCTAGCCTAGACCTTGCCATGCTGGTAGAAATCAGCTGAGGCCTTTCCTAACCCATTTCTTTATATCCATGTCTCCTTCGTTGTCGATAGAGCTCGTAGGTAGGTTAACTTTTTGTAGAGTTGTGTATTGTCTACAATTTAGTTCGTAGTTAGGTCTTAAATCTTGACCTGAAAAATGTACCATTGTATTTGGGTTTCTAAATCATTTTTCGTTAGAACCAAATTGGAATCATACTTCAAATACACTGTGCTGCGGGCAGTTCCTATTGCGATTTGTGCCATTGTCTTTTGCTACACGACGGCCCCGTACCCTAACCGGTTGCTTTGAAGCAAGCTTTATGGAGACAGAAGCAAACTTGCTAGAGATTGACTTCGCTTTGTACATGTATCTAATGTGCGTGTCTTGCAGGTGTCTGTTTTTTTATTTTTCTATTGCGGGTGTGCCGTTATCTTGTTTAATTCGGTCGCCCCGTACAGAGTGTCGGTACTGCAGGCCCTGTTGGATGGAGCGAACCGTGTCGGATAGGCTGACAGGGCTGCCGTTGTACCGTATGCCCCGCCCGGCTCTTCATGGCTGTTGTTGGTGCCTGCAGCTTCGTACGTGTCATTGCCCTTCGTGACGACGTAGGTGGAGACGTTTTTTCCAACGAATTCATTACCAATGCTTTCGTCTGCGGTCATTACAACAGCCCTTCTTGGAGGAATCGGCGGTGGATCTTCAACCCGTTGCTGGTCGCTGCTGCCATCCATCCTCCCTTCACTCTCGTTGGCAAACTCTTTGGCTTCTTGCACGGTTGGATTACGCTCATGATTTGCTGGTTCTTCTTTAAGACTGCAGTCTGGAGGGCCTCCTTGACAGGTAGCGTCGTGATCTAGCACCTCGCTCTCCTTGTCGCGGGGAGATTCCGAACTGCCGAGACGGCCGGTCGGATTAATTGCTGAATGATGGTCACTGTCATACGTGCTTGTATCGTACACGTGGTTATGGGCGTCCTCATCGTGCTCTGTGATACCTTCTTGCAAGTCCTTGTCGTTGTCGTAGACATGGTTCTGAGAGTCCTCCTCTGGCACACCTTCCTGTAGGTCATTGTCGATATCGTGACACAGGCTATCAAGACTGCCCATGGCATCTGCTGCTCTCTTGATGCTGCTGGCAGGTGTGTCGTCTTGGCACCGGAGGCTGGGGACGTTATGGACGATGGCGCAAGCTGCGGCGTTTGGTGCTCGCGGCTGGCTGCTATCGTCTACGAAGTGGCGGCTCTCTGTGAGGGTAACGTTAGCCAGGACAGATGCGGTGGGCTCCGCCCGACGCACGGTGTCGTGGCTATTGTCGTACGAGCAGTCTTCGTAATAATAGTCTTTCTCATCTTTCGGCTCGGCAGAACTAGCGTACGAGCATTCTTCGTAGTCGTGTTCGGAGTGGTCGATATCAGCTACAGGGCGTGCCGCTGGTGTCATATCACCCCGTCTACCCAGACATACTTTGATGACAGCACAGCTGAAGGCGATCAGAAGGGCCCCTAGAAGTATAGCTACTTCTACAACAGCTGTGTTCAACTTGGCATCAGGGACATCGACCTTTTCATCTCGCTATATTAAAAAGAAGAAAAAAATCGAAAATTCAGAACTGTCACTCTATCTACCATGTATAAAAAAGTACGTAAAAGTAATATGAAATGGAGTTTGTGCGTCGGGCATATGCAAATATTTCTTTCTTTCAAATTCTTAGGAAACAAGTTTCTTAGTTGTCATGTTATGTTTCTTATTTGCATTATGGAAAGCCATGGAAAGCCTTAGCTATGACTGTTTTTTTTCTTCTTTTTTTTTTTTATTTTCAAGCAAAATATATACTATGGGGTTTCTATGAAATCGTATGGAGGCCAAATGGTCTGGGAATTTGCATGAAAGTGCCTTGAGCATTGTGTTTTACTACCTTAGGGGCTAAAATACATTTTGACATGAAAAGGAAAAAAAGAAAAAGAAAAAAAAGTTATTTCAAAGACAAACAATTCAGTAAAAAAAGAACGTTATTTGTGCACCTGAACTACATTTCAGGTCAGGTCATTTCATATTATCTGACTATAATGGCATGGCGTAGTATCCAAACGTGTACTTTTTAGTATGAAAATTGCCAAACAAACTAGAAAAGAATCATTTTGAAAACAACCGTCTACACAACGGACAGGAAGTACTAAGCACATGATCTCAGCCTACCTTTAAAGCTAATTATAAGTTACATATAGACACGGTACTGTGACTTAAAATATACATTTTTAGTATTAAAATTGGCGAAAGGAACTACCATGAATTATTACACAGACAGTAATCTGCAAATAGTTGGTCATTCACTGGACTGAAATATCATTTACATGGACTCGAAATAGTGTCGGGGTACATTTGGACCTCGGATGTACACATTAACCAGTCAGGCACTATGATTAAATGATTACTTGAATGCGGATGTACTATTGACTGCTCCACAATACAATAAAAATTGTTCGAGATACTAGAAAATATTTGCCTTCTTTGGATGATTCGGCGCAGTCGACGTTACATCGGCTGTAGACTGTTCCATTTCAGTGCTCACAGCAGTGGGAGGAGGGGCTGTCTCCAGACCTTCTTGGGCCGGTGTTGAACAGACCGAGGTCGATGGGGGCCAGTCCGGGGGCGGTCCACAAGTCACAGACTCGAAACACAAGATTCGGGAGGAGTTGGCCATGTGGCGAGAAAACCACTCCCAGCCTTCGTCACATTTGAAAGGGTTTTGGTCCAGCTGGAGGTAGGCCCCCCTCGCCCGGTCTAGAGAATGTTTTGACATGAATGTCAGTAGATTGTGACTCAAGTCGATAAATAGGGCTTCTCCTATAGGTACTTGACTACCCACTGCGACTATCGGTATGACTATGAGTTCGTTGTGAGAAAGATACAACTGAGTCAGTCTCACGAGACTCATAAAAGTGCCAGGGATAATCAACGACAAGTAATTTCTTCTAAGATCTAAAACTCTAAGGTCGTATAACCCCTCGAAACTGCGCCGGTCGATGTGTCTAAGAGAATTGCATGTTAAGCTGAGGAGGCGAAGATTTGGCAAGTTAGCGAAAGCTCCCGCTTCTATGCTCTGGATCGCACTTTTTCTGATAAAAAGACGGGACGTTGTCTCACTATGAAACGGGATGGAGCTCTGCGTCAGAGTCTTGCCGGGTAAGCTGTGGTTAAGAGCATGCTCAGACATCGAGGGGCTTTCGATGTCGCAGAGTTTCTGAAAGCGTCCGTGGCTAGACAAACTCAAGAATGGAGTCTCAGATCCCGTTACTGCTGAGGAGGTGCACAATTCTGCACATGGGTGTCCAGCAACACTTTCGAAAAAGAGCCATAGGAGGAACGTTTTCACGAAGACACAGTTACCACCGGCAGACATTTTTTACGTCTCTGTCAACCCAGACGGTGAGAGCGTCAAATGCATGAAAAATATGATAGTTCAGTCAAATCTAAAGGTAGGGAAATATCACAATGCCATTGAGTCACGGTACCGCCCACAGATCAAAATTAACCTACCACACGGTCAGTGGTTCGAATCCTGTCCCTTTTTTTATGTAAAACGATCGCCATACCTTGAACAGAACTAGTTCATACAACAATCCTCTATGCAGCTCTCCAATGACTCTGTCTTACATGGTTACGGCATCTTACGAGACCATCAAGCACGTCAAGAGCCTGTCCAGACCGGTCTAATCTAAAAAAAAGACTACCCCCCCCCCCCCTAACTGCTCGTAGAGAAATCTTAGGAACGCGTCAGGTAAGTTAATGACATAAAGCTGCATAAAAGGACACAAAGAATACGTCAAGGTTGAATCAGGTTCTATGAGGTAAAATACAATCCTATATTAGCAATGAAAAAATAAAAAGAACCAAGCTTTCTAGGCTCCTGAAATTGATACTGAGAACTGGAAGGTACTTGCAGATGGCCGAGTCAATGGGGATGCACACTGGCCAAACTACTAAATGGGGGAGAAGGTAGACTGTCAGGATGGCTACCGCAGAAGAAAATGCTGGCCCGTAGAAACAAACACTGCAGCACCCAGACTGAGTCAACCAACGGAGACCGTCACAACGGATAGCACTGTCCAGCCAAAGGCATGCAATTCTGTAGAGTTGATGTTAACTACATGTCGGATGTCCCGATATAACTAGTATCAACCAAAGGAAACCAGATATTCAACCAAACTACAGGGTGGAGCCGAAAAGACAACTGCGATGTCAAAGAATCAAAAGCAAATAATGCCAACACACACAGTGATTCTAGGTATATATACCTAGTGGGATGCGTAAGACAAAGTATTTGATCTGTGACATTTCATTTGATTGGCCATCACATGCTGACCAATCGGAGAGACTTTGCCTCATGTCACGGCTTCTGTCGTTTACCTCTGTATTCTAGATTTTATGACGTTTTCTACTGTGACGACATCTGATCCCAGCAAGCAGATATATATCATTCCGCCATGTTTTAAATTCACATTCGCAGACAACAATTTCATCCTATCTAGTCTCTGACACTTGAGTTTATTTTGATTTGACGTTACTGGAATTTCAGTTTGTCTGGGAATTTTTCAATCTAACATGCCTTTGGTCTGCGTATTTGGTTCAACTTTCAGCGAGAGAATACTGATAGATTCTTGTGAATTTAAAGTGGCGTTCACAGAAAAAAACGACTCAGTGTTATTTCATACATTTAAGATGGCTTCTGACGCCGACATTATATTCTTACTTGACTCATAAGCAGAAGAATATTGTATATTTTTTAATGTAGATGTGTATTTTTATTGATTAATGATATCATTAATGAATATATGAAGAAACTATTTTAATTTGATTTCATAGGGAAATTTACAAGAATATATTCCCTCACTGATAGTTATATGAAATACGCAGGCCAAAAGAATGCTAAATTAGAAAATTAACAGACAACCTGGAATGTAAATTGAAACAAGAGTTCCACGACCTCATATCTCGATGAACAATTCTATTCATGCAAATGACTTACGTATTTGCATAATATATGCTTGGTCATAAACACCTTTATCTAACTTACACATGTTGCAATATTGACAGTCCTATGATATCCCAATTAGATGAATTATGTTTCTGCATTAATTATGTAAATTAGGAATTTATTTGCATAATTGGTATCTGTTGATGCCCGACTTTCCAGAAACTACATATGTTACATGTATTTGAGTCTGATAATGGAAACACTGCAAATACAGATTTTCCTCATTAGCTATGCAAATTAAGTCACAATTAGCATAATTTGCACTACATTATGTATATCTCTGTCTAAGCTACCGGCATACTCAGTATCATATAGACAGTCCTATAATTTTCCAATTAGATGAGATATGGTGTTTTGCATTTATTATGCAAATTAGGAATTTATTTGCATAATTGGTATGTGTTGATGATCCACTTTCCATAAACTACATACATTACATGTATTTGAGTCTGATAATGGAAAATACTGCAAATATAGATTTTCCTCATTAGCTATGCACATAAAGTCCCAATTAGCATAATTTGCACTTCATTGTGTATATCTCTATCTACGCTACCTGCATACTAAATATCATGGAAATCCGTCGTTCCTTTGTTCAGTTATTCTCCTTAGAAGATTTTCACAAAAACGCCCCTGCAGTTCCAGAGGAAGCTGCTAGAGGGCCCAAACCTATACCACTTCTTTATTACATCACAAGCTATCTGCCACCCAAAGAATCAAGACCACAGCACGTCCAGGTCAAAAGATACAAAAATTGAAGTTCTGCTGCAGTACCAAGGTCACATACCAGGGGGCCCAAAATCGACCTTGATTTTCGGCTTTACATCACCCGCCCACAAACCAAATATCATCACAATCCATCAAGAGGCTCTTGAGTTATGCTGACTAGAGTAGTCCGGAAACACAGACAAACAGACACACCCAAAACAATATCTCCATTTTTCATGGAGATAATAATCATAAATGGCACAAACTAGATTGGGTGAAAGTTTTGTCTGTGAATTTCAAACCGGGACGGAATGACAATTGTTTGGTAAGACCAGGTATTGTAAAAATTTTCATGTACAACATGGGATGAAATTTTTGTCTGCGAATGTGAATTGAAAACAGGACGGAAAGACAGTTTCTTGAAATACCGGATATGGTCACAGTAGAAACGTCATCAAATATAGATCACGGAGGTAAACGACCGAGACCATGATTTGAGACAAAATCTATCCGATTGCTCAGCATTGGCCAATTAAAAAAAATGTCACTTGAGCCCCTCAGTACTGTAACAATGTATTGATATATAATTACAAGTAGTATACTTTGTACTCCGCCATAATTCGAGGTGTCTTTGCTTTGGCGTCTTTTTTTATCTGTTGGGAAATACTAATTTTTTAACACATATATCCCTGGTTGATAACTCTGGTACTTAAAGCTATTACTATTTCTTGTCCTTTTCGGAGCTGGTATTAGATACATATCAGTCGGTACGTCCACAAGTTTTTTAGTAATTTTGTACATCATGCAAAGCCTGGATATCTTTCTCCTGTCTTCAAGTGACATCCTATGCAGATCTGTTTTCATTTTGGTGGCACTAGCACCCTTGTCATAGTTGTTCGTGCAGACCATGGCAGCTTGGTTCTGCACCCTCTCCAGTTTACCCTTGTCTTTCTTTGTGTATGGATCCCATAGTTATGCAGTATATTCAAGGTTTGGTCTTACTAGAGACGTGTATGCATGTGATTTTACCTTTTGCCCACAACTTACGTTTGATCACTCCCAATGTCTGCTTAGCCTTAGTTGTCACTTTGTTAATATGGGTACCCCACTTCAGTCCAGTTGTTAATGTAACGCCTAGGTACGGGTGGCTTTTTGTTGTTGCTAGAGCCTGTCCACAGAACTGGTACGTGGTTACAACTGGGGTCCGTTTGTTTGTTATGTGCATGATGTAACATTTTACCGGATTAAACTGCATGAGCCATTTGCTTTGCCATTCCTCGAGGGCGTTCAGATCTGCTTGCAGGAGTTGTGAATCACTCTGTGTAGATAACTCTATGTATAACAGGCAGTCGTCGGAAAATAACCTCACATTTGAATCGAGCTGGTCCGGCAAGTCATTTATGTACAAGAGGAAGCGTAATGGTCCCCAAATCGTCCCTTGTGGAACGCCCGACGCAATTCGAACTGGAGCTGAGGCCTTCTCTTCTACCACTACCGTCTGCTCCCTATCGGGCAAGAAAGCCTTTAACCAGTTTAGTGTAGTCCTTGAATTTAACATAACTCCAGTTTTGAGATGAGTCTACTATGTGGGACATTATCAAAGGCTTTGGTAAAATCGAGTATTGCTAGATCCACTTGTGTTTTACTGTTTAGTTTACTGCTATGTCGTCAATATAGTAGACCTACAGCATCTTAATGACAGTACATTATATTCTTTACTGCTACGAGTGTCCATGTCACTTTCACATTTACAAAACTGTAATATCTTCGACATAGTCCAAGCTTTCATTCACTGTACAGATAAATTCTTGTAATTGATTGATAGATCACCTACTTGTCTTGTTTGCATTAATTTTTATTCTATCTATTTTGTATCTATGTACGTTGTCATTGCATTTTACTCTTGTTTTATATTTACGTATTAGGGTAAAAGGCAAGGGTCTGAGACCAGAGCTAGTACCGTGGGTCTGTGACTTCATCACTGCAAGGAAACAGCGTGTTAGGTACAGAGGATCACTCTCCAACTGGCAGACGCTCACATGTGGAGCTGCTCAAGGAACTTTACTTGGCCCAATCCTCTTCCTGGTTCTGATAGATGACGCTGCAACTGGCGCTCTCAGTTTTGCTTTGAAATATGTAGATGATATGAACTTCCTAGAAACAAGAACGCTCCATGTCCCCTCCTGTCTGCAAAATGACCTAGACGAGCTAAACTCTTGCACAAGTAAAAACCACATGCTTTTAAATGGTACCAAGTGTCTAGCAATGCACATCACGTTCTGCAGGAACCCACCACCGTTCCCCACATTGCAAATTAACTCCTCAACTCTGTCTATTGTACCTTGTTGGAAAATACTTGGTCTCCGCATTCAGAACGACCTACGTTGGAATGAACAAGTCAGATACATGTCAGCACAAGCCGCGAGAAAACTGTTCATTCTCAAGCAACTCAGAAAGTTCAACCTTTCACCTAAAGAACTACTTACCATCTATCATCATCATCGGTCGACCCCCGGGGGGGGGGGGGGACGGGGCAAGTCCATGCACAACCGCTGACCACTCCATCCTGTCTGCCATGGCCGCACTCAGGTCCTCCATATGAATTCCGGTGTCTCTGGACAAAGCCCATCTATACAGGGTACATTAGACCCTCCTCAAATATGCCGTCCCCATTTGGAATCCCGGACTGACACATCGCCAAATGGACCAGCTGGAGAGAATTCAAAGAAGAGCCTGCCGCATCATCCTTGGCCGTGCCTACCCTGGATATACGGAGGCACTGACTCAGCTGGGTCTCACCACCCTGTCTGAAAGGCGCGAGAGACTATGTCTGAAGTTTGGCAGATCCCTGCTAGGTTCCCAATTCGAACACTGGCTGCCGAGTAGAAGATCCGAAATCTCGGGTAGATGCACACGTAATGGGCACAAACTGAACATTCCTAGGGCAAATACACTGAGATTCAGTAACTCGCCGATACCGTACCTCACGAAACTTCTTAACCAGTATGGTTACTGAATCTCGGTGTGTTTGCCTTGGGAGTGTTCAGTTCAGTAACCAGTAACTAGTAACGTTATATTTTTCTGCACTATATTTGCGAATGTTGCTAATTTTGTTGGAGAAACAATATTGTCTAGAAAGTGTTTTATGTACCGGATTTTATATATGAATATGATTATATGTACGCCGACAGCAGTGTAAATTGTGAACGTACTGTACATTGGTCTTTTAATTCAGTGTATGTAAACTGCGAAAAGCCAATAAAATACATCTTACATTTTACATCTTACAAGGCGTCACATAAGCAATTGTTCTTTGTGCCCCATACTCTTAAGAAACATGTGAATGAATAAAAAAAACGATTTTCATAATGCGGAGAAGCAGCTAGTGTTGAAATTGACCCCGTTATATTTTTCGTCGACTAGGAAGAAAATAAAACTTTCTGTTTTGGATATTTTGATTTCTGAGTATTGTTAATGTCGACAAATATGAAAAAATGACATTTTGCTTCACATTTTTCGCAATTCAAAATCAAGAGCATTATTTTTTTTAATAAAAAAAATATCGAGAAAACTGTTAAAATCATTTTGAACCGGCAACGAAGTAAGTTGTAAGAACGCTCGGTGTAATACAACCAGCTGCTGCCGCAACCACAGGCGGTAGGCAAAGGTATTGTCGTTGAATAGCTGCTGAAGTTCCGATCGTGACGAAGTACTCCGCGCGGGGATCACCCGTGCCGAGCTTCCGAGCGAAACCCGAAGCGATGCCGAAGGCACGAGCGGGGGGTTCGGAGAGCCGAACAGGGTTCGGTGTTCGGCGTTAGGCGGAGCCGAACAGTGTTCGGCGGAGCCGAACTCTGTCTGAGCGAGCCCCGTACGCTGGCGTTTTTCGCCAGAAGCTGGCTTTACCAGCTATATATATCAATAAAGCTGCATAAGTGGGTGCCTCTGCTATCATTATGCTACAACACAAACGTAACACATGATAGGCTTGAATCAAACACACTTTTTTCATTACACTGCAAACAGAGCTAAAGAATTATAAGTATAACATGCATGCACTGCACTCCTCTAGCATTAATACGTGTACATGTATTTTAATTCTATAAGGCATTTTGGTCGGTTGTTAAAGTAATATGTATAGTGGTCTATAGATTGTTTTAGATTTCCGTTAGAGATTCGAAGAGGAATGGCTAGAATTGAGACTTGTATATTTCATCTACAAACTAATACCAATCATAAGTACACATACAAGTCACATTTGATCACACAGAAATAATTGTTACACAATACAATGCAATAATCAATACAACAAGATCGTACAGCAAATTAGCCTTTCTTGGTATACATCTACAAAACAATTGTGCGTAATGATTTGCGGTCATCGAATGTAATCTTCATATACATTACAACATACCTCAATACGTCTACTTTGAACAACTCACAAACATTTACAATATGTCAAACATAGAATTAGATGCCATATTCTCTATTAGGACTCGAACAAAAGAAAGGTCAAAGATAACATAATTTGCTTCCATCTATGAACATGACCTGCTATATGAGTTGCCCAAACGAGAAAATGTAACAAATGACATTCTAGATTTAAACCACACTAATACTTCACTAATACTTGCATGCAACAGTGGTTTGTAAAATACATTAATTACTTTTATTTCAAAACACAATTTACCTGAACATCTAAATAAAAAAAGAACATTTGTTCCGATATGTAGAAATATCTAAATGCTCGCTATCCCATTTAGATAGTTGAAAAAAACACATTTTCCATGTTGTCACATACCTTTTTCAGAACGATCACAGCTATTTGTTTTTCATGCCATGAATTGCATTATCGTCTTATTGTTATATTCAGTGTAATTGAGTGGTCCGCAACATCAGCTTGTCTGCCTGGCGTTCTACTGTGTATTGTATTGTTGTGATTTTTTAAAAAGAATACTAAAGAATTTGTTTCTCAATGTTTAATACACATTATGTAATGTAACTTGTGCCACATCTTTTGCATCAAAGTAATCCAACCTCCTGCATCTGAACGTTGGAAAGGAAAATAATCGAAAACAAATTATAACGACTATTGTATTAAAAAAGTATCAATTACCACTAAATGAAAGTAATGAGATACTCCGTAAAAAATGATTAAGAAAAGACTGAGCAAATTGAGTACTTGATTGAAATAACATGTAGCTACCCTTTTTTCAGTGCAATTCATTTGATGAGCTTGTCTTTTTCTGCCATTTGTTTGGTCCTATTTGAGTCTGAGATTGTTTCATTATTTCATGTGTGGCGTTGCCTTGCCACAACCGACCGCCTCGTACAGAATGTCTACGTTGTTGATAGTCTTGAAAGGAGCGAATCTTGTCGGATGGGCTGACAGGCCGTTGTACCTTATGCTCCGCCCGGCTCCTCACGGCTGTTGTCGGTGCCTGCAGCTTCGTAAGTGTCGTTTCCCTTCATGAAGATGTAGGTGCAGACGTTTTCTCCGCCGAATTCATTAGCGATACTTTCGTCCGCGGTCATCACAGCCACCCTCCTTGGAGGAATCGTAGGTAAGACTTCCGTCCGTTGTTGGTCGCTGCTGCGATCCATACTACTGCCGCACTTGTGGGCGAACGTTTCGGCTACTTGCACGGTCGGATTGAGCTCATGGTCAGCAGGCTCTTTTTTAAGACTGCCGTCTTGAGGGCCTCCTTGCCAGGAAACGTCGTGATCAAGCACCTCGCTCTCCTTGCAATTGTCGCACCACGAGTTATCATACACGTGGTGCTGGGCGTCCTCCTCATGTGCCACCATGCCCTCTTGCAAGTCCTTGTCGTTTTCATAGAAGTGGTCGTCATCGTCAAACCTGTCTGCGACATCTTCTGCCAGATGGAGTGCACTGTTAATGTTGTGTGTGCCATTTCTAGACCGGGGGCTCAGTACGCCATGTGCAATGGCACTGCCTGCCTGAGGCTGGTGGCTGTCTTCATTGTATTGGCTGTTCTCTGTGAACTTAATGTTGGCTAAAATGAATGCGGTGAGCTGTGAACAGCGCACGTGGTGGCTGCTGTCGTAAGAACAGTCCTCGTAGTGATGGTCTTGCTCCACTTCGTGCGAGAATTTATTAACGATACTTTCGTCCGCGGTCATCACAGCCACCCTCCTTGGAGGAATCGTAGGTAAGACTTCCGTCCGTTGTTGGTCGCTGCTGCGATCCATAATTCTGCCGCACTCGTGGGCGAACGTTTCGGCGACTTGCACGGTCGGATTGAGCTCATGGTCGGCAGGCTCTTTTTTAAGACTGCCGTCTTGAGGGCCTCCTCGAAAAGCAGCGTCGTGATCTAGCACCTCGCTCTCCTTGTCGTGGGAGGTTTCTGGACTGTTGTGATGGCCGGTCAGGTTGCTTGCTTGGTGATGGTCGCTGTCGCACCACCAGTTATCATACGCGTGGTCCAGGGCGTCCTCCTCATGTGCTACCATGCCCTCTTGCAAGTCCTTGTCGTTTTCATAGAAGTGGTCGTCATCGTCAAACCTGTCTGCGACATCTTCTGCCGGCTGGAGTGCACTGTTAATGTTGTGTGTGTCATTTCTAGACCGGGGGCTCAGTACGCCATGTGCAATGGCACTGCCTGCCTGAGGCTGGTTGCTGTCTTCATTGTATTGGCTGTTCTCTGTGAACTTGATGTTGGCTAAGATGAATGCGGTGAGCTGTGAACTGCGCACGTGGTGGCTGCTGTCGTAAGAACAGTCCTCGCACAGATGGTCTTGCTCCACTTCGTGCGAGCATTCTTCGTCACCATTTTCGTAGTGCACGGTGTCAGCCGTTGGACGTGCCGCCAGCACCATAGCAGCCCGCCTGCTTACACGTACCCTGATGACGGCACAGCAGAAGGTGAACAGGAGGGCCCCGAGGAGTATAGCAACTTCTACAACAACTGTGTTTAACTTGGCATCAGGGACATCGACGTTTTCATCTCGCTGCATTAAAGAGAAAAAAAGTCAAAAAGTCAGCACCGGCGCTCTATCTCCCATGAAAAAGACGTAATGAAAATGAACATGATAGATTCTTTATTTGATCGTTGCTAATGACAAGGTGTAGCTTTTCCTTTTAGGGGCACGTGTTGCCTGAACACTAGCAAATTACATAGAGTAGTACAATCAACATACCGCAAAAATGCATCAATGAATAAAGCTGTCTAAGCAAGTCTGTTATCCAATAATCTTCATCACATCCCGGTGATGTAAGTTAGTTGAAATACTATAAACCGTTGCATTATGTCAAGTATGAATCATACGTGTATGGGCTTGTCTGGATATAGACGGAACAGTTCTCAGCCCTCATCCGTACATTTGGGGTACATATGTACATGATGGTGATGATGTACATACTGTTTATGGACAATCCCTAACAATCTTTCAGGTTATTGTCTACCAGAAGGTTATTAATAAGCGCAAAACGGATTAGTGCCATCCATACATGTATAACGCTGTTTTGTGTTGCATTTTTACTCAAGCGGAAAACAGTTACAACTGTTATTTCATTTATCTACCGACTCTTTACCTACTGGCATTATTTTATCAAATGAAATGGAGTTTATTGCGTCTGAGATTTCTTTCAATTTCTTTGGAAACAGGCATTAAATGTGACTTTTTTGTACTATATTCAGCCGAAAAGACATATTTAAAGCAATCCCACAATGTTAATTCCAAGCTATTTAAACGGTACTGTGACCTAAAGTGTACATTTCTTGTGGTACAATAGCCCAAAAGAACAAAAATAAATCCTTACAAAGACAAAAATATCGGCAAAAAGAAGAAAAAGGCCTAAACGCATGTTCCCAATGTCATTCATTGGACTAAAATATCATAGACATTGAGATTAAATAGTGTTGAGGTACATTTGGACCCCGGATGTACGAAGTAGCCATTCTGGCAAGGTGTAGAGATGAGAGTATTGTATGCAGAGTTGAGTCCCCTTCAAAGATGCGGATGCACTATTGACTGCTCCACAACACCATACAAATTGTTCGAGAGACTGGAAAATAATTGCCTTCTTTGGATGATTCGTCGCAGTCGACGTTACAACGGCTGTAGACTGTTCAACTTCAGTGCTCACAGCAGTGGGAGGAGGGGCTGTCTCCAGACCTTCTTGGGCCGGTGTTGAACAGACCGAGGTCGATGGGGGCCAGTCCGGGGGCGGTCCACAAGTCACAGACTCGAAACACAAGATTCGGGAGGAGTTGGTCATGTGGCGAGAAAACCACTCCCAGCCTTCGTCACAAAGGAAAGGGTTTTGGTCCAGCTGGAGGTAGGCCTCCCTCGCCCGGTCTAGAGAACCTTTTGACATGAATTTCAGTTGATTATGACTCAAGTCAATGAACAGGGCTAGGGATTCTATTAAAGGACTTTCCACTGCGATTATCGGTATGACCATGAGTTCGTTGTGAGAGAGGTACAACTGTGTCAGTCTCACAAGGCCCGTAAAAGTGCCAGAGGGGAGGAAGGCCAAGTAGTTTCTTCTCAGATCCAGGACTCTAAGGTTGTTCAATCCTTTGAAACTGTAAGGCTCCATTAAGCGAAGAGAATTGCATGTTAAGCTGAGGAGGCGAAGGTTTGTCAAGTTAGCGAAAGCTCCCGCTTCTATGCATTGAATCGCACTTTTTCTGATGAAAAGTTGGGACGTTGTCTGACTATGAAACGGGATGGAGCTCTGCGTCAGGGTCTTGACTGACAAGCCGTGGCTTTGACCATACTCAGACCTCGCCGGGTTTTCGATGTCGCAGAGTTTTTCGAAGCGTCCGCGGCTAGAGCAGCTCAAGAAGGGAGTCTCAGATCCCGGTTTGGCTGATGACATGCACAATTCTCCACATGGGTGTCCGACAACACCTTTGAAAGCGAGCCATAGAATGAAAGTTTTCACAAAGACACCATTAGCACGAGCAGTCATCATTTTACGTCTCTGTCAACCCAGGCCGTGAGCGCTTCAAATGTCATAAAGATAAGATAGTTTAGTCAGATCTAAAGGTAGGGGAATATTACAAGGCCACTGAGCCACTGTACCGCTAACAAAATTAAATTTCCTAGGTCCAACTCAGTACCACACGGTAAAGGGTTCGAATCCTTTTTTTTTTAAATGATCTCCATACCTTGAACAAAAGCACCTGATGCAGCACTCATCTCCCCAACTCCCCAATGACTATCTATAACAAAGTCAAGGTAAGATATGGGGCTAGAAAAGAAGTCAAGAGCCTGTCCCGGCCGGTCTAAACAACAACAAAACTAGCCCTCACCAACTGCTCGAAGCGAGATAATAAGAACACGCCAGGTAAAATAATGACATAAACTACATGAAAAGACACTAAGAAAAAATAAAAGTCTTATATTAAGCATGCAGCAAGAAGAAAAATAGATTTCAAGGCTTCTGAAGTTGATACGGAGCAGATGCCTTGAGGATGACAGATCCAAATGGGGATACACACTGACCAAAAAGCTGAATCCAGGAGAACCTAGACTGAAGCCTTCCGCAGAGGAAAAGCTGACCCGTAGAAACCAACACTGCAGCACACAAACTGAGTCAGCCCTCGGAGACCGTCATAACGGATAGCACTATCCACCTAAAGGCAATTCTGTAGGGTGGATGTGATTTGTACATCGGATATCGGGATATAACTAGTACAGACCGATGGAGGCTGGGCCAAAATATTCAACCAAACTTTTGAGTGGAACCGACGAAACTACAGTAACTGCAATGTCAAAGAACCAAAAGCAAAGACGCCTTAAATAATTGCAACGTAGGAAGTAATTCCAGGTATATATACCCATCGTTATGCTTAAGACAAATTTATTGTTTGGGGGTGATCATGTTACATTTCATTTGATTGGCCATGGTTGACCAATCGGAAAGACTATATCATATGTCACGTTTTTTTGTCGTTCACTTCTTTGTTCTAGATCTGATGACGTTCACTACCGTGACAGCACCTCTAGGCAGACATACGCCATTCCGCCACGCTTTTTTCAAATCACATTCGCAGACAAACATTTTGTCTTAACTGGTCTGTGACGTTGATGATTATTTCGATTTGACGGTCCTCGTATTTCAATGTACACTTCAAATTGTCTGTGAATTTCCAATCTAACATTCATTTGGTCTGCGTATTTTATTATATTTTCAGTGCGAAAATAGATTCTACTGAGTTGATAGTGGATATTGTTCCGAAATACGACGTATAATGATAATTATTCTATTCATTAATAATAGTATTATGTAATCAACACGCGTATTTTGTCAAAGATACAAATATATAGGAAACCAGTTCTTAAAAAATATACTTTCGGCTGAGGAAGTGTTCCCATGTGACGTCATAGAAACATAATGCAAATTAAAACACAAAGAAAAAAATCAGCACATGTCCGATGTAATTTTCGTGTTGCAATGTCAACTTATTTTTGACAGATATATTTCACAAAATTCCCAAATTTTGGTTTATACAATTGAAAATTTGGAACAATTCCATCCAATTTGCCAGAAGAGGGGCGAAAGGGACCAATCACAGCCCAGAAGCAGATCCAAGATGGCGGCCATAGTGTAGCTTGTTTCAAGACGTATGTCCCTGTATGTTTAGTGTTTTAGTAGTGTTTGTAATTTGTATGAATGAAGAAATGTCAGTTATTTTTTTGTATGAAGAAATTAATGTATTAAAGATTTTGAGATATCGTTTAGATTTGTCCAAAGACAAATACACGGACCGACTTTAATGTGGAGGGAGAAGGCGGATTGTACTGTGAGCCTGATTGTGCCGATAGGGGCTCTGTTATGAAACTAGAGTCAATGTTCGAACTAAACAAACAGCATAAATTCGCCAGAACACTTTGAAAAAATATGCCGTAAGGAGTTATTGTTCTATAAAGACTGACTTGCTCAACTGTACATCATGTGACTTATGTGCAGCTATTGTTTTGATGAGCTTACTTGGTTAGAAAAGAATTCCATCGTATCTGTAAGGTAATATTAACAAACGTTTTCTCGTGTATAGGCATATTACCTTGCATTAGCATAGTACCTTGTATTGCAACTTCTCCCCATCTCCATTCCTTGCCATCTCAAAATTTTAACCTAAAATTTGCGATCCTGTATTTCTCCAGTTTCAAATTAGATAGAAGTAGCATTAACTTCTTCTCAACTCTGACAGCTTGTTTAGGTGATGAATATCTATTTATTAATACACAAACACATATGCCATTGGTTGAGCTGTGTGTACTGTCACAAATATGCAGGGGCGACAAAATAGATACCATACCTAACGTGACTACAACTTTTGAGAGGGTTAGAAGATCAATCGATGTCCAGAGCTTCAGCTATGATTCAATAACATGCAAATGGCTGCGGCCGCCTCCTCGTTGGTGTTCCTCCTACGACTATCAAAAATGATTTGTTTTGCTTTTCTGGCTTTTCTTGCTTTTCTTAACTCGCGGACAAATTTTCTTATATTACGAATTTCAAGAATGAATAAGATAGAAAAATTGATGAATTTGTCTGATTGTTTCCATGGAAATTCTCATAACAAGGAACACTTTCCTAGTTCTCTAAAGTTAAAAAACGATTTCTCAACAAGTTTTTGTCCATCATGAATTACTAGAAATTCAAGTCTAAATTTCTTCTTTTTATTGACTTCAAGGTTATTTTCTTGTTATGTTTAAGAAAAAACATGTTTTTTTCTCTCCTTTCTTGAATTATCTTGCTTCAAGACAATTTCATAAGAAAGAATTTCTTAAGAAAGAAATTTTTAACTCGTGGACAAAACGTTTTTTTTAAACACAACAAGTTTTCTTCTTTTCGGAATTTTGTTCTTTGTATAAGAAGAAACAAGAAAATTGAGAAAACGCATTTTTGGTTACCTACAACGGTTCTGAAGCCGAAACGGTGTTTTACTGGCCTCACAAGCATCCTCACAGTGTATGTTTGTTGTAAAATATTGATTGAATAATGCTATCATTAATCAATATCAGAAGAAAATGTTTAATTTGACGAATCCACAAGACTATTCCCTCCCTGCTGGTTATATGAAATACGCAGACCAAAAGACTACTAGATTAGAAAATTCACAGACAATCTGGAATATAAATTGAAATAATAAAAAATGCCACAGACCAGATTGGATTAAGGTTTTGTCTGTGAATTTGAACACGGGACGGAATGAAAATTATTTGGTAAGACCAGGTATTGCCAGAATTCTCATATACAACATGGGACGACATTTCTGTCTGCGAATGTGAATCGAAAACGGGACGGAATGGCAATTGTCTGAAATACCGGATATGGTTACAGTAGAAACTTCATCAACAAGAGTTCCACGACCTCATATCTCCATGAACAATTTTATTCATGCAAATGACTTACACATTTGCATAATGTATGCTTGGTCATAAATACCTTTATCTAACTTACACATCTTGCAATATTGACAGTCCTATAATTTTCCTATTATATGAATTATGGTGTTTTTGCATTAATTATGCAAATTAGGAATTAATTTGTATAATTGGTATCTGTTGATGCTCCACTTTCCATAAACTACATATGTTACATGTTTTTGAGTCTGATAATGAAAAACACTGCAAATATAGATTTTCCTCATTAGCTATGCAAATTTAGTCACAATTAGCATAATTTGCACTACATTATGTATATCTCTGTCTAAGCTACCTGCATACTAAGTATCATATTGACAGTCCTATAATTTTCCAATTAGATGAGATATGGTGTTTTGCATTTATTATGCAAAGTAGGAATTTATTTGCATAATTAGTATCTGTTGATGATCCACTTTCCATAAACTACATACATTAAATGTATCTTAGTCTGATAATGGAAAACACTGCAAATATAGATTTTCCTCATTAGCTATGCAAATAAAG
>NC_089727.1:21923768-22038768 GCF_035083965.1 Branchiostoma lanceolatum
AGGGCACTTGGCGGGTATTTGAGTAAATGAAATCACTTCAATTTCTCATTCATGGTTAGGGAGTAATAGCTGACCAAAGTTACGCCCCCCACCCCATACGTATAAAGCATTATAGACCAATTCAGTGCTCCGGTCTAAAATTCAATCTCTTTATCAGAATGTTCAAACTTTACATTCAAACGATAGGGCACTTGGCGGGTATTTGAGGAAATGAAATCACTTTACTTTCTCATTCATGGTTAGGAAGTAATAGCTGACCAAAGTTACGCCCCCCACCCCATACGTATAAAGCATTATAGACCAATTCAGTGCTCCGGTCTAAAATTCAATCTCTTTATCAGAATGTTCAAACTTTACATTCAAACGATAGGGCACTTGGCGGGTATTTGAGGAAATGAAATCACTTTACTTTCTCATTCATGGTTAGGGAGTAATAGCTGACCAAAGTTACGCCCCCCACCCCATACTTATAAAGCATTATAGACCAATTCAGTGCTCCGGTCTAAAATTCAATCTCTTTATCAGAATGTTCAAACTTAACATTCAAACGATTGGGCACTTGGCGGGTATTTGAGGAAATGAAATCACTTTACTTTCTCATTCATGGTTAGGGAGTAATAGCTGACCAAAGTTACGCCCCCCACCCCATACTTATAAAGCATTATAGACCAATTCAGTGCTCCGGTCTAAAATTCAATCTCTTTATCAGAATGTTCAAACTTTACATTCAAACGATAGGGCACTTGGCGGGTATTTGAGGAAATGAAATCACTTTACTTTCTCATTCATGGTTAGGGAGTAATAGCTGACCAAAGTTACGCCCCCCACCCCATACTTATAAAGCATTGTAGACCAATTCAGTCCTCCGGTCTAAAATTCAATCTCTTTATCAGAATGTTCAAACTTTACATTCAAACGATAGGGCACTTGGCGGGTATGAGGAAATGAAATCACTTTACTTTCTCATTCATGGTTAGGAAGTAATAGCTGACCAAAGTTACGCCCCCCACCCCATACGTATAAAGCATTATAGACCAATTCAGTGCTCCGGTCTAAAATTCAATCTCTTTATCAGAATGTTCAAACTTTACATTCAAACGATAGGGCACTTGGCGGGTATTTGAGGAAAGGAAATCACTTTACTTTCTCATTCATGGTTAGGAAGTAATAGCTGACCAAAGTTACGCCCCCCACCCCATACTTATAAAGCATTATAGACCAATTCAGTGCTCCGGTCTAAAATTCAATCTCTTTATCAGAATGTTCAAACTTTACATTCAAACGATAGGGCACTTGGCGGGTATTTGAGGAAATGAAATCACTTTACTTTCTCATTCATGGTTAGGGAGTCATAGCTGACCAAAGTTACACCCCCCACCCCATACTTATAAAGCATTATAGACCAATTCAGTGCTCCGGTCTAAAATTCAATCTCTTTATCAGAATGTTCAAACTTTACATTCAAACGATTGGGCACTTGGCGGGTATTTGAGGAAATGAAATCACTTTACTTTCTCATTCATGGTTAGGAAGTAATAGCTGACCAAAGTTACGCCCCCCACCCCATACTTATAAAGCATTATAGACCAATTCAGTGCTCCGGTCTAAAATTCAATCTCTTTATCAGAATGTTCAAACTTTACATTCAAACGATAGGGCACTTGGCGGGTATTTGAAGAAATGAAATCACTTTACTTTTTCATTCATGGTTAGGAAGTAATAGCTGACCAATGTTACGCCCCCAACCCCATACGTATAAAGCATTATAGACCAATTCAGTGCTCCGGTCTAAAATTCAATCTCTTTATCAGAATGTTCAAACTTTACATTCAAACGATAGGGCACTTGGCGGGTATTTGAGGAAATGAAATCACTTTACTTTCTCATTCATGGTTAGGAAGTAATAGCTGACCAAAGTTACGCCCCCCACCCCATACGTATAAAGCATTATAGACCAATTCAGTGCTCCGGTCTAAAATTCAATCTCTTTATCAGAATGTTCAAACTTTACATTCAAACGATAGGGCACTTGGCGGGTATTTGAGGAAATGAAATCACTTTACTTTCTCATTCATGGTTAGGAAGTAATAGCTGACCAAAGTTACGCCCCCACTCCATACTTATAAAGCATTATAGACCAATTCAGTGCTCCGGTCTAAAATTCAATCTCTTTATCAGAATGTTCAAACTTTACATTCAAACGATAGGGCACTTGGCGGGTATTTGAGGAAATGAAATCACTCTACTTTCTCATTCATGGTTAGGAAGTAATAGCTGACCAAAGTTACGCCCCCCACCCCATACTTATAAAGCATTATAGACCAATTCAGTGCTCCGGTCTAAAATTCAATCTCTTTATCAGAATGTTCAAACTTTACATTCAAACGATAGGGCACTTGGCGGGTATTTGAGGAAATGAAATCACTTTACTTTCTCATTCATGGTTAGGAAGTAATAGCTGACCAAAGTTACGCCCCCCACCCCATACTTATAAAGCATTATAGACCAATTCAGTGCTCCGGTCTAAAATTCAATCTCTTTATCAGAATGTTCAAACTTTACATTCAAACGATAGGGCACTTGGCGGGTATTTGAGGAAATGAAATCACTTTACTTTCTCATTCATGGTTAGGAAGTAATAGCTGACCAAAGTTACGCCCTCCACCCCATACTTATAAAGCATTATAGACCAATTCAGTGCTCCGGTCTAAAATTCAATCTCTTTATCAGAATGTTCAAACTTTACATTCAAACGATAGGGCACTTGGCGGGTATTTGAGGAAATAAAATCACTTTACTTTCTCATTCATGGTTAGGAAGTAATAGCTGACCAAAGTTACGCCCCCCACCCCATACTTATAAAGCATTATAGACCAATTCAGTGCTCCGGTCTAAAATTCAATCTCTTTATCAGAATGTTCAAACTTTACATTCAAACAATAGGGCACTTGGCGGGTATTTGAGTAAATGAAATCACTTCAATTTCTCATTCATGGTTAGGGAGTAATAGCTGACCAAAGTTACGCCCCCCACCCCATACGTATAAAGCATTATAGACCAATTCAGTGCTCCGGTCTAAAATTCAATCTCTTTATCAGAATGTTCAAACTTTACATTCAAACGATAGGGCACTTGGCGGGTATTTGAAGAAATGAAATCACTTTACTTTTTCATTCATGGTTAGGAAGTAATAGCTGACCAATGTTACGCCCCCAACCCCATACGTATAAAGCATTATAGACCAATTCAGTGCTCCGGTCTAAAATTCAATCTCTTTATCAGAATGTTCAAACTTTACATTCAAACGATAGGGCACTTGGCGGGTATTTGAGGAAATGAAATCACTTTACTTTCTCATTCATGGTTAGGAAGTAATAGCTGACCAAAGTTACGCCCCCCACCCCATACGTATAAAGCATTATAGACCAATTCAGTGCTCCGGTCTAAAATTCAATCTCTTTATCAGAATGTTCAAACTTTACATTCAAACGATAGGGCACTTGGCGGGTATTTGAGGAAATGAAATCACTTTACTTTCTCATTCATGGTTAGGGAGTAATAGCTGACCAAAGTTACGCCCCCCACCCCATACTTATAAAGCATTATAGACCAATTCAGTGCTCCGGTCTAAAATTCAATCTCTTTATCAGAATGTTCAAACTTTACATTCAATCGATTGGGCACTTGGCGGGTATTTGAGGAAATGAAATCACTTTACTTTCTCATTCATGGTTAGGGAGTAATAGCTGACCAAAGTTACGCCCCCCACCCCATACTTATAAAGCATTATAGACCAATTCAGTGCTCCGGTCTAAAATTCAATCTCTTTATCAGAATGTTCAAACTTTACATTCAAACGATAGGGCACTTGGCGGGTATTTGAGGAAATGAAATCACTTTACTTTCTCATTCATGGTAAGGGAGTAATAGCTGACCAAAGTTACGCCCCCCACCCCATACTTATAAAGCATTGTAGACCAATTCAGTCCTCCGGTCTAAAATTCAATCTCTTTATCAGAATGTTCAAACTTTACATTCAAACGATAGGGCACTTGGCGGGTATGAGGAAATGAAATCACTTTACTTTCTCATTCATGGTTAGGAAGTAATAGCTGACCAAAGTTACGCCCCCCACCCCATACGTATAAAGCATTATAGACCAATTCAGTGCTCCGGTCTAAAATTCAATCTCTTTATCAGAATGTTCAAACTTTACATTCAAACGATAGGGCACTTGGCGGGTATTTGAGGAAAGGAAATCACTTTACTTTCTCATTCATGGTTAGGAAGTGATAGCTGACCAAAGTTACGCCCCCCACCCCATACTTATAAAGCATTATAGACCAATTCAGTGCTCCGGTCTAAAATTCAATCTCTTTATCAGAATGTTCAAACTTTACATTCAAACGATAGGGCACTTGGCGGGTATTTGAGGAAATGAAATCACTTTACTTTCTCATTCATGGTTAGGGATTCATAGCTGACCAAAGTTACGCCCCCCACCCCATACTTATAAAGCATTATAGACCAATTCAGTGCTCCGGTCTAAAATTCAATCTCTTTATCAGAATGTTCAAACTTTACATTCAAACGATTGGGCACTTGGCGGGTATTTGAGGAAATGAAATCACTTTACTTTCTCATTCATGGTTAGGAAGTAATAGCTGACCAAAGTTACGCCCCCCACCCCATACTTATAAAGCATTATAGACCAATTCAGTGCTCCGGTCTAAAATTCAATCTCTTTATCAGAATGTTCAAACTTTACATTCAAACGATAGGGCACTTGGCGGGTATTTGAGGAAATGAAATCACTTTACTTTTTCATTCATGGTTAGGAAGTAATAGCTGACCAATGTTACGCCCCCAACCCCATACGTATAAAGCATTATAGACCAATTCAGTGCTCCGGTCTAAAATTCAATCTCTTTATCAGAATGTTCAAACTTTACATTCAAACGATAGGGCACTTGGCGGGTATTTGAGGAAATGAAATCACTTTACTTTCTCATTCATGGTTAGGAAGTAATAGCTGACCAAAGTTACGCCCCCCACCCCATACGTATAAAGCATTATAGACCAATTCAGTGCTCCGGTCTAAAATTCAATCTCTTTATCAGAATGTTCAAACTTTACATTCAAACGATAGGGCACTTGGCGGGTATTTGAGGAAATGAAATCACTTTACTTTCTCATTCATGGTTAGGGAGTAATAGCTGACCAAAGTTACGCCCCCAACCCCATACTTATAAAGCATTATAGACCAATTCAGTGCTCCGGTCTAAAATTCAATCTCTTTATCAGAATGTTAAAACTTTACATTCAAACGATAGGGCACTTGGGGGGTATTTGAGGAAATGAAATCACTTTACATTCTCATTCATGGTTAGGAAGTAATAGCTGACCAAAGTTACGCCCTCCACCCCATACTTATAAAGCATTATAGACCAATTCAGTGCTCCGGTCTAAAATTCAATCTCTTTATCAGAATGTTCAAACTTTACATTCAAACGATAGAGCACTTGGCGGGTATTTGAGGAAATGAAATCACTTTACTTTCTCATTCATGGTTAGGAAGTAATAGCTGACCAAAGTTACGCCCCCACCCAATACTTATAAAGCATTATAGACCAATTCAATGCTCGGGTCTAAAATTCAATCTCTTTATCCGAATGTTCAAACTTTACATTCAAACAATAGGGCACTTGGCGGGTATTTGAGGAAATGAAATCACTTTACTTTCTCATTCATGGTTAGGGAGTAATAGCTGACCAAAGTTACGCCCCCAACCCCATACTTATAAAGCATTATAGACCAATTCAGTGCTCCGGTCTAAAATTCAATCTCTTTATCAGAATGTTCAAACTTTACATTCAAACGATAGGGCACTTGGCGGGTATTTGAGGAAATGAAATCACTTTACTTTCTCAGTCATGGTTAGGAAGTAATAGCTGACCAATGTTACGCCCCCAACCCCATACGTATAAAGCATTATAGACCAATTCAGTGCTCCGGTCTAAAATTCAATCTCTTTATCAGAATGTTCAAACTTTACTTTCAAACGATAGGGCACTTGGCGGGTATTTGAGGAAATGAAATCACTTTACTTTCTCATTCATGGTTAGGGAGTAATAGCTGACCAAAGTTACGCCCCCCACCCCATACTTATAAAGCATTATAGACCAATTCAGTGCTCCGGTCTAAAATTCAATCTCTTTATCAGAATGTTCAAACTTTACATTCAAACGATAGGGCACTTGGGGGGTATTTGAGGAAATGAAATCACTTTACATTCTCATTCATGGTTAGGAAGTAATAGCTGACCAAAGTTACGCCCTCCACCCCATACTTATAAAGCATTATAGACCAATTCAGTGCTCCGGTCTAAAATTCAATCTCTTTATCAGAATGTTCAAACTTTACATTCAAACGATAGGGCACTTGGCGGGTATTTGAGGAAATGAAATCACTTTACTTTCTCATTCATGGTTAGGAAGTAATAGCTGACCAAAGTTACGCCCCCACCCAATACGTATAAAGCATTATAGACCAATTCAATGCTCGGGTCTAAAATTCAATCTCTTTATCCGAATGTTCAAACTTTACATTCAAACAATAGGGCACTTGGCGGGTATTTGAGGAAATGAAATCACTTTACTTTCTCATTCATGGTTAGGGAGTAATAGCTGACCAAAGTTACGCCCCCAACCCCATACTTATAAAGCATTATAGACCAATTCAGTGCTCCGGTCTAAAATTCAATCTCTTTATCAGAATGTTCAAACTTTACATTCAAACGATAGGGCACTTGGCGGGTATTTGAGGAAATGAAATCACTTTACTTTCTCATTCATGGTTAGGAAGTAATAGCTGACCAAAGTTACGCCCCCCACCCCATACTTATAAAGCATTATAGACCAATTCAGTGCTCCGGTCTAAAATTCAATCTCTTTATCAGAATGTTCAAACTTTACATTCAAACGATAGGGCACTTGGCGGGTATTTGAGGAAATGAAATCACTTTACTTTCTCATTCATGGTTAGGAAGTAATAGCTGACCAAAGTTACGCCCCCCACCCTATACTTATAAAGCATTATAGACCAATTCAGTGCTCCGGTCTAAAATTCAATCTCTTTATCAGAATGTTCAAACTTTACATTCAAACGATAAAGCACTTGGCGGATATTTGAGGAAATGAAATCACTTTACTTTCTCATTCATGGTAAGGAAGTAAAAGCTGACCAAAGTTACGCCCCCCACCCCATACTTATAAAGCATTATAGACCATTTCAGTGCTCCGGTCTAAAATTCAATCTCTTTATCAGAATGTTCAAACTTTACATTCAAACGATAGGGCACTTGGCGGGTATTTGAGGAAATGAAATCACTTTACTTTCTCATTCATGGTTAGGAAGTGATAGCTGACCAAAGTTACGCCCCCCACCCCATACTTATAAAGCATTATAGACCAATTCAGTCCTCCGGTCTAAAATTCAATCTCTTTATCAGAATGTTCAAACTTTACATTCAAACGATAGGGCACTTGGCGGGTATTTGAGGAAAGGAAATCACTTTACATTCTCATTCATGGTTAGGGAGTAATAGCTGACCAAAGTTACACCCCCACCCCATACTTATAAAGCATTATAGACCAATTCAGTGCTCCGGTCTAAAATTCAATCTCTTTATCAGAATGTTCAAACTTTACATTCAAACGATAGGGCACTTGGCGGGTATTTGAGGAAATGAAATCACTTTACTTTCTCATTCATGGTTAGGAAGTAATAGCTGACCAAAGTTACGCCCCCCACCCCATACTTATAAAGCATTATAGACCAATTCAGTGCTCCGGTCTAAAATTCAATCTCTTTATCAGAATGTTCAAACTTTACATTCAAACGATAAAGCACTTGGGGGGTATTTGAGGAAATGAAATCACTTTACTTTCTCATTCATGGTTAGGAAGTAATAGCTGACCAAAGTTACGCCCCCCACCCCATACTTATAAAGCATTATAGACCAATTCAGTGCTCCGGTCTAAAATTCAATCTCTTTATCAGAATGTTCAAACTTTACATTCAAACGATTGGGCACTTGGCGGGTATTTGAGGAAATGAAATCACTTTACTTTCTCATTCATGGTTAGGAAGTAATAGCTGACCAAAGTTACGCCCCCCACCCCATACTTATAAAGCATTATAGACCAATTCAGTGCTCCGGTCTAAAATTCAATCTCTTTATCAGAATGTTCAAACTTTAGATTCAAACGATTAGGCACTTGGCGGGTATTTGAGGAAATGAAATCACTTTACTTTCTCATTCATGGTTAGGAAGTAATAGCTGACCAAAGTTACGCCCCCCACCCCATACTTATAAAGCATTATAGACCAATTCAGTGCTCCGGTCTAAAATTCAATCTCTTTATCAGAATGTTCAAACTTTACATTCAAACGATAGGGCACTTGGCGGGTATTTGAAGAAATGAAATCACTTTACTTTTTCATTCATGGTTAGGAAGTAATAGCTGACCAATGTTACGCCCCCAACCCCATACTTATAAAGCATTATAGACCAATTCAGTGCTCCGGTCTAAAATTCAATCTCTTTATCAGAATGTTCAAACTTTACATTCACACGATAGGGCACTTGGCGGGTATTTGAGAAAATGAAATCACTTTACTTTCTCATTCATGGTTAGGGAGTAATAGCTGACCAAAGTTACGCCCCCCACCCCATACGTATAAAGCATTATAGACCAATTCAGTGCTCCGGTCTAAAATTCAATCTCTTTATCAGAATGTTCAAACTTTACATTCAAACGATAGGGCACTTGGCGGGTATTTGAGGAAATGAAATCACTTTACTTTCTCATTCATGGTTAGGAAGTAATAGCTGACCAAAGTTACGCCCCCACCCAATACTTATAAAGCATTATAGACCAATTCAGTGCTTGGGTCTAAAATTCAATCTCTTTATCAGAATGTTCAAACTTTACATTCAAACGATAGGGCACTTGGCGGGTATTTGAGGAAATGAAATCACTTTACTTTCTCATTCATGGTTAGGGAGTAATAGCTGACCAAAGTTACGCCCCCCACCCCATACTTATAAAGCATTATAGACCAATTCAGTGCTCCGGTCTAAAATTCAATCTCTTTATCAGAATGTTCAAACTTTACATTCAAACGATTGGGCACTTGGCGGGTATTTGAGGAAATGAAATCACTTTACTTTCTCATTCATGGTTAGGAAGTAATAGCTGACCAAAGTTACGCCCCCCACCCCATACTTATAAAGCATTATAGACCAATTCAGTGCTCCGGTCTAAAATTCAATCTCTTTATCAGAATGTTCAAACTTTACATTCAAACGATTAGGCACTTGGCGGGTATTTGAGGAAATGAAATCACTTTACTTTCTCATTCATGGTTAGGAAGTAATAGCTGACCAAAGTTACGCCCCCCACCCCATACTTATAAAGCATTATAGACCAATTCAGTGCTCCGGTCTAAAATTCAATCTCTTTATCAGAATGTTCAAACTTTACATTCACACGATAGGGCACTTGGCGGGTATTTGAGGAAATGAAATCACTTTACTTTCTCATTCATGGTTAGGGAGTAATAGCTGACCAAAGTTACGCCCCCCACCCCATACGTATAAAGCATTATAGACCAATTCAGTGCTCCGGTCTAAAATTCAATCTCTTTATCAGAATGTTCAAACTTTACATTCAAACGATAGGGCACTTGGCGGGTATTTGAGGAAATGAAATCACTTTACTTTCTCATTCATGGTTAGGAAGTAATAGCTGACCAAAGTTACGCCCCCACCCAATACTTATAAAGCATTATAGACCAATTCAGTGCTTGGGTCTAAAATTCAATCTCTTTATCAGAATGTTCAAACTTTACATTCAAACGATAGGGCACTTGGCGGGTATTTGAGGAAATGAAATCACTTTACTTTCTCATTCATGGTTAGGGAGTCATAGCTGACCAAAGTTACGCCCCCCACCCCATACTTATAAAGCATTATAGACCAATTCAGTGCTCCGGTCTAAAATTCAATCTCTTTATCAGAATGTTCAAACTTTACATTCAAACGATTGGGCACTTGGCGGGTATTTGAGGAAATGAAATCACTTTACTTTCTCATTCATGGTTAGGAAGTAATAGCTGACCAAAGTTACGCCCCCCACCCCATACTTATAAAGCATTATAGACCAATTCAGTGCTCCGGTCTAAAATTCAATCTCTTTATCAGAATGTTCAAACTTTACATTCAAACGATAGGGCACTTGGCGGGTATTTGAGGAAATGAAATCACTTTACTTTCTCAGTCATGGTTAGGAAGTAATAGCTGACCAATGTTACGCCCCCAACCCCATACGTATAAAGCATTATAGACCAATTCAGTGCTCCGGTCTAAAATTCAATCTCTTTATCAGAATGTTCAAACTTTACATTCAAACGATAGGGCACTTGGCGGGTATTTGAGGAAATGAAATCACTTTACTTTCTCATTCATGGTTAGGGAGTAATAGCTGACCAAAGTTACGCCCCCAACCCCATACTTATAAAGCATTATAGACCAATTCAGTGCTCCGGTCTAAAATTCAATCTCTTTATCAGAATGTTCAAACTTTACATTCAAACGATAGGGCACTTGGGGGGTATTTGAGGAAATGAAATCACTTTACATTCTCATTCATGGTTAGGAAGTAATAGCTGACCAAAGTTACGCCCTCCACCCCATACTTATAAAGCATTATAGACCAATTCAGTGCTCCGGTCTAAAATTCAATCTCTTTATCAGAATGTTCAAACTTTACATTCAAACGATAGGGCACTTGGCGGGTATTTGAGGAAATGAAATCACTTTACTTTCTCATTCATGGTTAGGAAGTAATAGCTGACCAAAGTTACGCCCCCACCCAATACTTATAAAGCATTATAGACTAATTCAATGCTCGGGTCTAAAATTCAATCTCTTTATCAGAATGTTCAAACTTTACATTCAAACAATAGGGCACTTGGCGGGTATTTGAGGAAATGAAATCACTTTACTTTCTCATTCATGGTTAGGGAGTAATAGCTGACCAAAGTTACGCCCCCAACCCCATACTTATAAAGCATTATAGACCAATTCAGTGCTCCGGTCTAAAATTCAATCTCTTTATCAGAATGTTCAAACTTTACATTCAAACGATAGGGCACTTGGCGGGTATTTGAGGAAATGAAATCACTTTACTTTCTCATTCATGGTTAGGAAGTAATAGCTGACCAAAGTTACGCCCCCCACCCCATACTTATAAAGCATTATAGACCAATTCAGTGCTCCGGTCTAAAATTCAATCTCTTTATCAGAATGTTCAAACTTTACATTCAAACGATAGGGCACTTGGCGGGTATTTGAGGAAATGAAATCACTTTACTTTCTCATTCATGGTTAGGAAGTAATAGCTGACCAAAGTTACGCCCCCCACCCTATACTTATAAAGCATTATAGACCAATTCAGTGCTCCGGTCTAAAATTCAATCTCTTTATCAGAATGTTCAAACTTTACATTCAAACGATAGGGCACTTGGCGGGTATTTGAGGAAATGAAATCACTTTACTTTCTCATTCATGGTTAGGAAGTAATAGCTGACCAAAGTTACGCCCCCCACCCCATACTTATAAAGCATTATAGACCAATTCAGTGCTCCGGTCTAAAATTCAATCTCTTTATCAGAATGTTCAAACTTTACATTCAAACGATAAAGCACTTGGCGGGTATTTGAGGAAATGAAATCACTTTACTTTCTCATTCATGGTAAGGAAGTAAAAGCTGACCAAAGTTACGCCCCCCACCCCATACTTATAAAGCATTATAGACCAATTCAGTGCTCCGGTCTAAAATTCAATCTCTTTATCAGAATGTTCAAACTTTACATTCAAACGATAGGGCACTTGGCGGGTATTTGAGGAAATGAAATCACTTTACTTTCTCATTCATGGTTAGGAAGTGATAGCTGACCAAAGTTACGCCCCCCACCCCATACTTATAAAGCATTATAGACCAATTCAGTCCTCCGGTCTAAAATTCAATCTCTTTATCAGAATGTTCAAACTTTACATTCAAACGATAGGGCACTTGGCGGGTATTTGAGGAAAGGAAATCACTTTACATTCTCATTCATGGTTAGGGAGTAATAGCTGACCAAAGTTACACCCCCACCCCATACTTATAAAGCATTATAGACCAATTCAGTGCTCCGGTCTAAAATTCAATCTCTTTATCAGAATGTTCAAACTTTACATTCAAACGATAGGGCACTTGGCGGGTATTTGAGGAAATGAAATCACTTTACTTTCTCATTCATGGTTAGGAAGTAATAGCTGACCAAAGTTACGCCCCCCACCCCATACTTATAAAGCATTATAGACCAATTCAGTGCTCCGGTCTAAAATTCAATCTCTTTATCAGAATGTTCAAACTTTAGATTCAAACGATAAAGCACTTGGGGGGTATTTGAGGAAATGAAATCACTTTACTTTCTCATTCATGGTTAGGAAGTAATAGCTGACCAAAGTTACGCCCCCCACCCCATACTTATAAAGCATTATAGACCAATTCAGTGCTCCGGTCTAAAATTCAATCTCTTTATCAGAATGTTCAAACTTTACATTCAAACGATTGGGCACTTGGCGGGTATTTGAGGAAATGAAATCACTTTACTTTCTCATTCATGGTTAGGAAGTAATAGCTGACCAAAGTTACGCCCCCCACCCCATACTTATAAAGCATTATAGACCAATTCAGTGCTCCGGTCTAAAATTCAATCTCTTTATCAGAATGTTCAAACTTTACATTCAAACGATTAGGCACTTGGCGGGTATTTGAGGAAATGAAATCACTTTACTTTCTCATTCATGGTTAGGAAGTAATAGCTGACCAAAGTTACGCCCCCCACCCCATACTTATAAAGCATTATAGACCAATTCAGTGCTCCGGTCTAAAATTCAATCTCTTTATCAGAATGTTCAAACTTTACATTCAAACGATAGGGCACTTGGCGGGTATTTGAAGAAATGAAATCACTTTACTTTTTCATTCATGGTTAGGAAGTAATAGCTGACCAATGTTACGCCCCCAACCCCATACTTATAAAGCATTATAGACCAATTCAGTGCTCCGGTCTAAAATTCAATCTCTTTATCAGAATGTTCAAACTTTACATTCACACGATAGGGCACTTGGCGGGTATTTGAGGAAATGAAATCACTTTACTTTCTCATTCATGGTTAGGGAGTAATAGCTGACCAAAGTTACGCCCCCCACCCCATACGTATAAAGCATTATAGACCAATTCAGTGCTCCGGTCTAAAATTCAATCTCTTTATCAGAATGTTCAAACTTTACATTCAAACGATAGGGCACTTGGCGGGTATTTGAGGAAATGAAATCACTTTACTTTCTCATTCATGGTTAGGAAGTAATAGCTGACCAAAGTTACGCCCCCACCCAATACTTATAAAGCATTATAGAACAATTCAGTGCTCCGGTCTAAAATTCAATCTCTTTATCAGAATGTTCAAACTTTACATTCAAACGATAGGGCACTTGGCGGGTATTTGAGGAAATGAAATCACTTTACTTTCTCATTCATGGTTAGGGAGTCATAGCTGACCAAAGTTACGCCCCCCACCCCATACTTATAAAGCATTATAGACCAATTCAGTGCTCCGGTCTAAAATTCAATCTCTTTATCAGAATGTTCAAACTTTACATTCAAACGATTGGGCACTTGGCGGGTATTTGAGGAAATGAAATCACTTTACTTTCTCATTCATGGTTAGGAAGTAATAGCTGACCAAAGTTACGCCCCCCACCCCATACTTATAAAGCATTATAGACCAATTCAGTGCTCCGGTCTAAAATTCAATCTCTTTATCAGAATGTTCAAACTTTACATTCAAACGATAGGGCACTTGGCGGGTATTTGAAGAAATGAAATCACTTTACTTTTTCATTCATGGTTAGGAAGTAATAGCTGACCAATGTTACGCCCCGAACCCCATACGTATAAAGCATTATAGACCAATTCAGTGCTCCGGTCTAAAATTCAATCTCTTTATCAGAATGTTCAAACTTTACATTCAAACGATAGGGCACTTGGCGGGTATTTGAGGAAATGAAATCACTTTACTTTCTCATTCATGGTTAGGAAGTAATAGCTGACCAAAGTTACGCCCCCCACCCCATACGTATAAAGCATTATAGACCAATTCAGTGCTCCGGTCTAAAATTCAATCTCTTTATCAGAATGTTCAAACTTTACATTCAAACGATAGGGCACTTGGCGGGTATTTGAGGAAATGAAATCACTTTACTTTCTCATTCATGGTTAGGGAGTAATAGCTGGCAAAGTTACGCCCCCCACCCCATACTTATAAAGCATTATAGACCAATTCAGTGCTCCGGTCTAAAATTCAATCTCTTTATCAGAATGTTCAAACTTTACATTCAAACGATAGGGCACTTGGGGGGTATTTGAGGAAATGAAATCACTTTACATTCTCATTCATGGTTAGGAAGTAATAGCTGACCAAAGTTACGCCCTCCACCCAATACTTATAAAGCATTATAGACCAATTCAGTGCTTGGGTCTAAAATTCAATCTCTTTATCAGAATGTTCAAACTTTACATTCAAACGATAGGGCACTTGGCGGGTATTTGAGGAAATGAAATCACTTTACTTTCTCATTCATGGTTAGGGAGTCATAGCTGACCAAAGTTACGCCCCCCACCCCATACTTATAAAGCATTATAGACCAATTCAGTGCTCCGGTCTAAAATTCAATCTCTTTATCAGAATGTTCAAACTTTACATTCAAACGATTGGGCACTTGGCGGGTATTTGAGGAAATGAAATCACTTTACTTTCTCATTCATGGTTAGGAAGTAATAGCTGACCAAAGTTACGCCCCCAACCCCATACTTATAAAGCATTATAGACCAATTCAGTGCTCCGGTCTAAAATTCAATCTCTTTATCAGAATGTTCAAACTTTACATTCAAACGATAGGGCACTTGGCGGGTATTTGAGGAAATGAAATCACTTTACTTTCTCATTCATGGTTAGGAAGTAATAGCTGACCAAAGTTACGCCCCCCACCCTATACTTATAAAGCATTATAGACCAATTCAGTGCTCCGGTCTAAAATTCAATCTCTTTATCAGAATGTTCAAACTTTACATTCAAACGATAGGGCACTTGGCGGGTATTTGAGGAAATGAAATCACTTTACTTTCTCATTCATGGTTAGGAAGTAAAAGCTGACCAAAATTACGCCCCCCACCCCATACTTATAAAGCATTATAGACCAATTCAGTGCTCCGGTCTAAAATTCAATCTCTTTATCAGAATGTTCAAACTTTACATTCAAACGATAGGGCACTTGGCGGGTATTTGAGGAAATGAAATCACTTTACTTTCTCATTCATGGTTAGGAAGTAATAGCTGACCAAAGTTGCGCCCCCACCCCATACTTATAAAGCATTATAGACAAATTCAGTGCTCGGGTCTAAAATTCAATCTCTTTATCAGAATGTTCAAACTATACATTCAAACAATAGGGCACTTGGCGGGTATTTGAGGAAATAAAATCACTTTACTTTCTCATTCATGGTTAGGGAGTAATAGCTGACCAAAGTTACGCCCCCCACCCCATACTTATAAAGCATTATAGACCAATTCAGTGCTCGGGTCTAAAATTCAATCTCTTTATCAGAATGTTCAAACTTTACATTCAAACGATAGGGCACTTGGCGGGTATTTGAGGAAATGAAATCACTTTACTTTCTCATTCATGGTTAGGAAGTAATAGCTGACCAATGTTACGCCCCCAACCCCATACTTATAAAGCATTATAGACCAATTCAGTGCTCCGGTCTAAAATTCAATCTCTTTATCAGAATGTTCAAACTTTACATTCAAACGATAGGGCACTTGGCGGGTATTTGAGGAAATGAAATCACTTTACTTTCTCATTCATGGTTAGGAAGTAATAGCTGACCAAAGTTACGCCCCCCACCCCATACTTATAAAGCATTATAGACCAATTCAGTGCTCCGGTCTAAAATTCAATCTCTTTATCAGAATGTTCAAACTTTACATTCAAACGATAAAGCACTTGGCGGGTATTTGAGGAAATGAAATCACTTTACTTTCTCATTCATGGTTAGGAAGTACAGGCTGACCAAAGTTACGCCCCCCACCCCATACTTATAAAGCATTATAGACCAATTCAGTGCTCCGGTCTAAAATTCAATCTCTTTATCAGAATGTTCAAACTTTACATTCAAACGATAGGGCACTTGGCGGGTATTTGAGGAAATGAAATCACTTTACTTTCTCATTCATGGTTAGGAAGTAATAGCTGACCAAAGTTACGCCCCCCACCCCATACTTATAAAGCATTATCGACCAATTCAGTGCTCCGGTCTAAAATTCAATCTCTTTATCAGAATGTTCAAACTTTACATTCAAACGATAGGGCACTTGGCGGGTATTTGAGGAAATGAAATCACTTCACTTTCTCATTCATGGTTAGGAAGTGATAGCTGACTAAAGTTACGCCCCCCACCCCATACTTATAAAGCATTATAGACCAATTCAGTCCTCCGGTCTAAAATTCAATCTCTTTATCAGAATGTTCAAACTTTACATTCAAACGATAGGGCACTTGGCGGGTATTTGAGGAAAGGAAATCACTTTACATTCTCATTCATGGTTAGGGAGTAATAGCTGACCAAAGTTACGCCCCCACCCCATACTTATAAAGCATTATAGACCAATTCAGTGCTCCGGTCTAAAATTCAATCTCTTTATCAGAATGTTCAAACTTTACATTCAAACGATAGGGCACTTGGCGGGTATTTGAGAAAATGAAATCACTTTACTTTCTCATTCATGGTTTGGAAGTAATAGCTGACCAAAGTTACGCCCCCAACCCCATACTTATAAAGCATTATAGACCAATTCAGTGCCCCGGTCTAAAATTCAATCTCTTTATCAGAATGTTCAAACTTTACATTCAAACGATAAAGCACTTGGCGGGTATTTGAGGAAATGAAATCACTTTACTTTCTCATTCATGGTTAGGAAGTAATAGCTGACCAAAGTTACGCCCCCAACCCCATACGTATAAAGCATTATAGACCAATTCAGTGCTCCGGTCTAAAATTCAATCTCTTTATCAGAATGTTCAAACTTTAAATTCAAACGATAAAGCACTTGGCGGGTATTTGAGGAAATGAAATCACTTTACTTTCTCATTCATGGTTAGGAAGTAATAGCTGACCAAAGTTACGCCCCCCACCCCATACTTATAAAGCATTATAGACCAATTCAGTGCTCCGGTCTAAAATTCAATCTCTTTATCAGAATGTTCAAACTTTACATTCAAACGATAGGGCACTTGGCGGGTATTTGAGGAAATGAAATCACTTTACTTTCTCATTCATGGTTAGGAAGTAATAGCTGACCAAAGTTACGCCCCCCACCCCATACTTATAAAGCATTATAGACCAATTCAGTGCTCCGGTCTAAAATTCAATCTCTTTATCAGAATGTTCAAACTTTACATTCAAACGATAAAGCACTTGGCGGGTATTTGAGGAAATGAAATCACTTTACTTTCTCATTCATGGTTAGGAAGTAAAAGCTGACCAAAGTTACGCCCCCCACCCTATACTTATAAAGCATTATAGACCAATTCAGTGCTCCGGTCTAAAATTCAATCTCTTTATCAGAATGTTCAAACTTTACATTCAAACGATAGGGCACTTGGCGGGTATTTGAGGAAATGAAATCACTTTACTTTCTCATTCATGGTTAGGAAGTAATAGCTGACCAAAGTTACGCCCCCCACCCCATACTTATAAAGCATTGTAGACCAATTCAGTCCTCCGGTCTAAAATTCAATCTCTTTATCAGAATGTTCAAACTTTACATTCAAACGATAGGGCACTTGGCGGGTATTTGAGGAAATGAAATCACTTTACTTTCTCATTCATGGTTAGGGAGTAATAGCTGACCAAAGTTACGCCCCCCACCCCATACTTATAAAGCATTGTAAACCAATTCAGTCCTCCGGTCTAAAATTCAATCTCTTTATCAGAATGTTCAAACTTTACATTCAAACGATAGGGCACTTGGCGGGTATTCGAGGAAATGAAATCACTTTACTTTCTCATTCATGGTTAGGAAGTAATAGCTGACCAAAGTTACGCCCCCCACCCCATACGTATAAAGCATTATAGACCAATTCAGTGCTCCGGTCTAAAATTCAATCTCTTTATCAGAATGTTCAAACTTTACATTCAAACGATAGGGCACTTGGCGGGTATTTGAGGAAATGAAATCACTTTACTTTCTCATTCATGGTTAGGAAGTAATAGCTGACCAAAGTTGCGCCCCCACCCCATACTTATAAAGCATTATAGACCAATTCAGTGCTCCGGTCTAAAATTCAATCTCTTTATCAGAATGTTCAAACTTTACATTCAAACGATAAAGCACTTGGCGGGTATTTGAGGAAATGAAATCACTTTACTTTCTCATTCATGGTTAGGAAGTAATAGCTGACCAAAGTTACGCCCCCCACCCCATACTTATAAAGCATTATAGACCAATTCAGTGCTCCGGTCTAAAATTCAATCTCTTTATCAGAATGTTCAAACTTTACATTCAAACGATAGGGCACTTGGCGGGTATTTGAGGAATGAAATCACTTTACTTTCTCATTCATGGTTAGGAAGTAATAGCTGACCAAAGTTACGCCCCCCACCCCATACTTATAAAGCATTATAGACCAATTCAGTGCTCCGGTCTAAAATTCAATCTCTTTATCAGAATGTTCAAACTTTACATTCAAACGATAAAGCACTTGGCGGGTATTTGAGGAAATGAAATCACTTTACTTTCTCATTCATGGTTAGGAAGTAAAAGCTGACCAAAGTTACGCCCCCCACCCTATACTTATAAAGCATTATAGACCAATTCAGTGCTCCGGTCTAAAATTCAATCTCTTTATCAGAATGTTCAAACTTTACATTCAAACGATAGGGCACTTGGCGGGTATTTGAGGAAATGAAATCACTTTACTTTCTCATTCATGGTTAGGAAGTAATAGCTGACCAAAGTTACGCCCCCCACCCCATACTTATAAAGCATTATAGACCAATTCAGTGCTCCGGTCTAAAATTCAATCTCTTTATCAGAATGTTCAAACTTTACATTCAAACGATAAAGCACTTGGCGGGTATTTGAGGAAATGAAATCACTTTACTTTCTCATTCATGGTTAGGAAGTAAAAGCTGACCAAAGTTACGCCCCCCACCCCATACTTATAAAGCATTATAGACCAATTCAGTGCTCCGGTCTAAAATTCAATCTCTTTATCAGAATGTTCAAACTTTACATTCAAACGATAGGGCACTTGGCGGGTATTTGAGGAAATGAAATCACTTTACTTTCTCATTCATGGTTAGGAAGTGATAGCTGACCAAAGTTACGCCCCCCACCCCATACTTATAAAGCATTATAGACCAATTCAGTCCTCCGGTCTAAAATTCAATCTCTTTATCAGAATGTTCAAACTTTACATTCAAACGATAGGGCACTTGGCGGGTATTTGAGGAAAGGAAATCACTTTACATTCTCATTCATGGTTAGGGAGTAATAGCTGACCAAAGTTACGCCCCCACCCCATACTTATAAAGCATTATAGACCAATTCAGTGCTCCGGTCTAAAATTCAATCTCTTTATCAGAATGTTCAAACTTTACATTCAAACGATAGGGCACTTGGCGGGTATTTGAGAAAATGAAATCACTTTACTTTCTCATTCATGGTTAGGAAGTGATAGCTGACCAAAGTTACGCCCCCAACCCCATACTTATAAAGCATTATAGACCAATTCAGTGCTCCGGTCAAAAATTCAATCTCTTTATCAGAATGTTCAAACTTTACATTCAAACGATAAAGCACTTGGCGGGTATTTGAGGAAATGAAATCACTTTACTTTCTCATTCATGGTTAGGAAGTAATAGCTGACCAAAGTTACGCCCCCCACCCCATACTTATAAAGCATTATAGACCAATTCAGTGCTCCGGTCTAAAATTCAATCTCTTTATCAGAATGTTCAAACTTTACATTCAAACGATAGGGCACTTGGCGGGTATTTGAGGAAATGAAATCACTTTACTTTCTCATTCATGGTTAGGAAGTAATAGCTGACCAAAGTTACGCCCCCCACCCCATACTTATAAAGCATTATAGACCAATTCAGTGCTCCGGTCTAAAATTCAATCTCTTTATCAGAATGTTCAAACTTTACATTCAAACGATAAAGCACTTGGCGGGTATTTGAGGAAATGAAATCACTTTACTTTCTCATTCATGGTTAGGAAGTAAAAGCTGACCAAAGTTACGCCCCCCACCCTATACTTATAAAGCATTATAGACCAATTCAGTGCTCCGGTCTAAAATTCAATCTCTTTATCAGAATGTTCAAACTTTACATTCAAACGATAGGGCACTTGGCGGGTATTTGAGGAAATGAAATCACTTTACTTTCTCATTCATGGTTAGGAAGTAATAGCTGACCAAAGTTACGCCCCCCACCCCATACTTATAAAGCATTGTAGACCAATTCAGTGCTCCGGTCTAAAATTCAATCTCTTTATCAGAATGTTCAAACTTTACATTCAAACGATAGGGCACTTGGCGGGTATTCGAGGAAATGAAATCACTTTACTTTCTCATTCATGGTTAGGAAGTAATAGCTGACCAAAGTTACGCCCCCCACCCCATACGTATAAAGCATTATAGACCAATTCAGTGCTCCGGTCTAAAATTCAATCTCTTTATCAGAATGTTCAAACTTTACATTCAAACGATAGGGCACTTGGCGGGTATTTGAGGAAATGAAATCACTTTACTTTCTCATTCATGGTTAGGGAGTAATAGCTGACCAAAGTTACGCCCCCCATCCCATACTTATAAAGCATTATAGACCAATTCAGTGCTCCGGTCTAAAATTCAATCTCTTTATCAGAATGTTCAAACTTTACATTCAAACGATAGGGCACTTGGCGGGTATTTGAGGAAATGAAATCACTTTACTTTCTCATTCATGGTTAGGAAGTAATAGCTGACCAAAGTTACGCCCCCCACCCCATACTTATAAAGCATTATAGACCAATTCAGTGCTCCGGTCTAAAATTCAATCTCTTTATCAGAATGTTCAAACTTTACATTCAAACGATAGGGCACTTGGCGGGTATTTGAGGAAATGAAATCACTTTACTTTCTCATTCATGGTTAGGAAGTAATAGCTGACCAAAGTTACGCCCCCCACCCCATACTTATAAAGCATTATAGACCAATTCAGTGCTCCGGTCTAAAATTCAATCTCTTTATCAGAATGTTCAAACTTTACATTCAAACGATAAAGCACTTGGCGGGTATTTGAGGAAATGAAATCACTTTACTTTCTCATTCATGGTTAGGAAGTAAAAGCTGACCAAAGTTACGCCCCCCACCCCATACTTATAAAGCATTATAGACCAATTCAGTGCTCCGGTCTAAAATTCAATCTCTTTATCAGAATGTTCAAACTTTACATTCAAACGATAGGGCACTTGGCGGGTATTTGAGGAAATGAAATCACTTTACTTTCTCATTCATGGTTAGGAAGTAATAGCTGACCAAAGTTACGCCCCCCACCCCATACTTATAAAGCATTGTAGACCAATTCAGTGCTCCGGTCTAAAATTCAATCTCTTTATCAGAATGTTCAAACTTTACATTCAAACGATAGGGCACTTGGCGGGTATTCGAGGAAATGAAATCACTTTACTTTCTCATTCATGGTTAGGAAGTAATAGCTGACCAAAGTTACGCCCCCCACCCCATACGTATAAAGCATTATAGACCAATTCAGTGCTCCGGTCTAAAATTCAATCTCTTTATCAGAATGTTCAAACTTTACATTCAAACGATAGGGCACTTGGCGGGTATTTGAGGAAATGAAATCACTTTACTTTCTCATTCATGGTTAGGGAGTAATAGCTGACCAAAGTTACGCCCCCCACCCCATACTTATAAAGCATTATAGACCAATTCAGTGCTCCGGTCTAAAATTCAATCTCTTTATCAGAATGTTCAAACTTTACATTCAAACGATAGGGCACTTGGCGGGTATTTGAGAAAATGAAATCACTTTACTTTCTCATTCATGGTTAGGAAGTAATAGCTGACCAAAGTTACGCCCCCAACCCCATACTTATAAAGCATTATAGACCAATTCAGTGCTCCGGTCTAAAATTCAATCTCTTTATCAGAATGTTCAAACTTTAAATTCAAACGATAAAGCACTTGGCGGGTATTTGAGGAAATGAAATCACTTTACTTTCTAATTCATGGTTAGGAAGTAATAGCTGACCAAAGTTACGCCCCCCACCCCATACTTATAAAGCATTATCGACCAATTCAGTGCTCCGGTCTAAAATTCAATCTCTTTATCAGAATGTTCAAACTTTACATTCAAACGATAGGGCACTTGGCGGGTATTTGAGGAAATGAAATCACTTTACTTTCTCATTCATGGTTAGGAAGTAATAGCTGACCAAAGTTACGCCCCCCACCCCATACTTATAAAGCATTATAGACCAATTCAGTGCTCCGGTCTAAAATTCAATCTCTTTATCAGAATGCTCAAACTTTACATTCAAACGATAGGGCACTTGGCGGGTATTTGAGGAAATGAAATCACTTTACTTTCTCATTCATGGTTAGGAAGTAAAAGCTGACCAAAGTTACGCCCCCCACCCTATACTTATAAAGCATTATAGACCAATTCAGTGCTCCGGTCTAAAATTCAATCTCTTTATCAGAATGTTCAAACTTTACATTCAAACGATAGGGCACTTGGCGGGTATTTGAGGAAATGAAATCACTTTACTTTCTCATTCATGGTTAGGAAGTAATAGCTGACCAAAGTTACGCCCCCCACCCCATACTTATAAAGCATTGTAGACCAATTCAGTCCTCCGGTCTAAAATTCAATCTCTTTATCAGAATGTTCAAACTTTACATTCAAACGATAGGGCACTTGGCGGGTATTTGAGGAAATGAAATCACTTTACTTTCTCATTCATGGTTAGGGAGTAATAGCTGACCAAAGTTACGCCCCCCACCCCATACTTATAAAGCATTGTAAACCAATTCAGTCCTCCGGGCTAAAATTCAATCTCTTTATCAGAATGTTCAAACTTTACATTCAAACGATAGGGCACTTGGCGGGTATTCGAGGAAATGAAATCACTTTACTTTCTCATTCATGGTTAGGAAGTAATAGCTGACCAATGTTACGCCCCCCACCCCATACGTATAAAGCATTATAGACCAATTCAGTGCTCCGGTCTAAAATTCAATCTCTTTATCAGAATGTTCAAACTTTACATTCAAACGATAGGGCACTTGGCGGGTATTTGAGGAAATGAAATCACTTTACTTTCTCATTCATGGTTAGGAAGTAATAGCTGACCAAAGTTGCGCCCCCACCCCATACTTATAAAGCATTATAGACCAATTCAGTGCTCCGGTCTAAAATTCAATCTCTTTATCAGAATGTTCAAACTTTACATTCAAACGATAGGGCACTTGGCGGGTATTTGAGAAAATGAAATCACTTTACTTTCTCATTCATGGTTAGGAAGTAATAGCTGACCAAAGTTACGCCCCCAACCCCATACTTATAAAGCATTATAGACCAATTCAGTGCTCCGGTCTAAAATTCAATCTCTTTATCAGAATGTTCAAACTTTAAATTCAAACGATAAAGCACTTGGTGGGTATTTGAGGAAATGAAATCACTTTACTTTCTCATTCATGGTTAGGAAGTAATAGCTGACCAAAGTTACGCCCCCCACCCCATACTTATAAAGCATTATAGACCAATTCAGTGCTCCGGTCTAAAATTCAATCTCTTTATCAGAATGTTCAAACTTTACATTCAAACGATAGGGCACTTGGCGGGTATTTGAGGAAATGAAATCACTTTACTTTCTCATTCATGGTTAGGGAGTAATAGCTGACCAAAGTTACGCCCCCCACCCCATACTTATAAAGCATTATAGACCAATTCAGTGCTCCGGTCTAAAATTCAATCTCTTTATCAGAATGTTCAAACTTTACATTCAAACGATAGGGCACTTGGCGGGTATTTGAGGAAATGAAATCACTTTACTTTCTCATTCATGGTTAGGAAGTAATAGCTGACCAAAGTTACGCCCCCCACCCCATACTTATAAAGCATTATAGACCAATTCAGTGCTCCGGTCTAAAATTCAATCTCTTTATCAGAATGTTCAAACTTTACATTCAAACGATAAAGCACTTGGCGGGTATTTGAGGAAATGAAATCACTTTACTTTCTCATTCATGGTTAGGAAGTAAAAGCTGACCAAAGTTACGCCCCCCACCCTATACTTATAAAGCATTATAGACCAATTCAGTGCTCCGGTCTAAAATTCAATCTCTTTATCAGAATGTTCAAACTTTACATTCAAACGATAGGGCACTTGGCGGGTATTTGAGGAAATGAAATCACTTTACTTTCTCATTCATGGTTAGGAAGTAATAGCTGACCAAAGTTACGCCCCCCACCCCATACTTATAAAGCATTGTAGACCAATTCAGTCCTCCGGTCTAAAATTCAATCTCTTTATCAGAATGTTCAAACTTTACATTCAAACGATAGGGCACTTGGCGGGTATTTGAGGAAATGAAATCACTTTACTTTCTCATTCATGGTTAGGGAGTAATAGCTGACCAAAGTTACGCCCCCCACCCCATACTTATAAAGCATTGTAAACCAATTCAGTCCTCCGGTCTAAAATTCAATCTCTTTATCAGAATGTTCAAACTTTACATTCAAACGATAGGGCACTTGGCGGGTATTCGAGGAAATGAAATCACTTTACTTTCTCATTCATGGTTAGGAAGTAATAGCTGACCAAAGTTACGCCCCCCACCCCATACGTATAAAGCATTATAGACCAATTCAGTGCTCCGGTCTAAAATTCAATCTCTTTATCAGAATGTTCAAACTTTACATTCAAACGATAGGGCACTTGGCGGGTATTTGAGGAAATGAAATCACTTTACTTTCTCATTCATGGTTAGGAAGTAATAGCTGACCAAAGTTGCGCCCCCACCCCATACTTATAAAGCATTATAGACCAATTCAGTGCTCCGGTCTAAAATTCAATCTCTTTATCAGAATGTTCAAACTTTACATTCAAACGATAGGGCACTTGGCGGGTATTTGAGAAAATGAAATCACTTTACTTTCTCATTCATGGTTAGGAAGTAATAGCTGACCAAAGTTACGCCCCCAACCCCATACTTATAAAGCATTATAGACCAATTCAGTGCTCCGGTCTAAAATTCAATCTCTTTATCAGAATGTTCAAACTTTAAATTCAAACGATAAAGCACTTGGCGGGTATTTGAGGAAATGAAATCACTTTACTTTCTCATTCATGGTTAGGAAGTAATAGCTGACCAAAGTTACGCCCCCCACCCCATACTTATAAAGCATTATAGACCAATTCAGTGCTCCGGTCTAAAATTCAATCTCTTTATCAGAATGTTCAAACTTTACATTCAAACGATAGGGCACTTGGCGGGTATTTGAGGAAATGAAATCACTTTACTTTCTCATTCATGGTTAGGAAGTAATAGCTGACCAAAGTTACGCCCCCCACCCCATACTTATAAAGCATTATAGACCAATTCAGTGCTCCGGTCTAAAATTCAATCTCTTTATCAGAATGTTCAAACTTTACATTCAAACGATAAAGCACTTGGCGGGTATTTGAGGAAATGAAATCACTTTACTTTCTCATTCATGGTTAGGAAGTAAAAGCTGACCAAAGTTACGCCCCCCACCCTATACTTATAAAGCATTATAGACCAATTCAGTGCTCCGGTCTAAAATTCAATCTCTTTATCAGAATGTTCAAACTTTACATTCAAACGATAGGGCACTTGGCGGGTATTTGAGGAAATGAAATCACTTTACTTTCTCATTCATGGTTAGGAAGTAATAGCTGACCAAAGTTACGCCCCCCACCCCATACTTATAAAGCATTGTAGACCAATTCAGTCCTCCGGTCTAAAATTCAATCTCTTTATCAGAATGTTCAAACTTTACATTCAAACGATAGGGCACTTGGCGGGTATTTGAGGAAATGAAATCACTTTACTTTCTCATTCATGGTTAGGGAGTAATAGCTGACCAAAGTTACGCCCCCCACCCCATACTTATAAAGCATTGTAAACCAATTCAGTCCTCCGGTCTAAAATTCAATCTCTTTATCAGAATGTTCAAACTTTACATTCAAACGATAGGGCACTTGGCGGGTATTCGAGGAAATGAAATCACTTTACTTTCTCATTCATGGTAAGGAAGTAATAGCTGACCAAAGTTACGCCCCCCACCCCATACGTATAAAGCATTATAGACCAATTCAGTGCTCCGGTCTAAAATTCAATCTCTTTATCAGAATGTTCAAACTTTACATTCAAACGATAGGGCACTTGGCGGGTATTTGAGGAAATGAAATCACTTTACTTTCTCATTCATGGTTAGGAAGTAATAGCTGACCAAAGTTACGCCCCCCATCCCATACTTATAAAGCATTATAGACCAATTCAGTGCTCCGGTCTAAAATTCAATCTCTTTATCAGAATGTTCAAACTTTACATTCAAACGATAGGGCACTTGGCGGGTATTTGAGGAAATGAAATCACTTTACTTTCTCATTCATGGTTAGGAAGTAATAGCTGACCAAAGTTGCGCCCCCACCCCATACTTATAAAGCATTATAGACCAATTCAGTGCTCCGGTCTAAAATTCAATCTCTTTATCAGAATGTTCAAACTTTACATTCAAACGATAGGGCACTTGGCGGGTATTTGAGGAAATGAAATCACTTTACTTTCTCATTCATGGTTAGGAAGTAATAGCTGACCAAAGTTACGCCCCCCACCCCATACTTATAAAGCATTATAGACCAATTCAGTGCTCCGGTCTAAAATTCAATCTCTTTATCAGAATGTTCAAACTTTACATTCAAACGAAAGGGCACTTGGCGGGTATTTGAGGAAATGAAATCACTTTACTTTCTCATTCATGGTTAGGAAGTAATAGCTGACCAAAGTTACGCCCCCCACCCCATACTTATAAAGCACTATAGACCAATTCAGTGCTCCGGTCTAAAATTCAATCTCTTTATCAGAATGTTCAAACTTTACATTCAAACGATAGGGCACTTGGCGGGTATTTGAGGAAATGAAATCACTTTACTTTCTCATTCATGGTAAGGAAGTAATAGCTGACCAAAGTTACGCCCCCCACCCCATACTTATAAAGCATTATAGACCAATTCAGTGCTCCGGTCTAAAATTCAATCTCTTTATCAGAATGTTCAAACTTTACATTCAAACGATAGGGCACTTGGCGGGTATTTGAGGAAATGAAATCACTTTACTTTCTCATTAATGGTTAGGAAGTAATAGCTGACCAATGTTACGCCCCCCACCCCATACAAGTACTAATAAAGCATTATAGACCAATTCAGTGCTCCGGTCTAAAATTCAATCTCTTTATTAGAATGTTCAAACTTTACATTCAAACGATAGGGCACTTGGCGGGTATTTGAGGAAATGAAATCACTTTACTTTCTCATTCATGGTTAGGGAGTAATAGCTGACCAAAGTTACGCCCCCCACCCCATACTTATAAAGCATTATAGACCAATTCAGTGCTCCGGTCTAAAATTCAATCTCTTTATCAGAATGTTCAAACTTTACATTCAAACGATAGGGCACTTGGCGGGTATTTGAGGAAATGAAATCACTTTACTTTCTCATTCATGGTTAGGAAATAATAGCTGACCAAAGTTACGCCCCCCACCCCATACGTATAAAGCATTATAGACCAATTCAGTGCTCCGGTCTAAAATTCAATCTCTTTATCAGAATGTTCAAACTTTACATTCAAACGATAGGGCACTTGGCGGGTATTTGAGGAAATGAAATCACTTTACTTTCTCATTCATGGTTAGGAAGTAATAGCTGACCAAAGTTACGCCCCCACCCCATACTTATAAAGCATTATAGACCAATTCAGTGCTCCGGTCTAAAATTCAATCTCTTTATCAGAATGTTCAAACTTTACATTCAAACGATAGGGCACCTGGCGGGTATTTGAGGAAATGAAATCACTTTACTTTCTCATTCATGGTTAGGAAGTAATAGCTGACCAAAGTTACGCCCCCCACCCCATACTTATAAAGCATTATAGACCAATTCAGTGCTCCGGTCTAAAATTCAATCTCTTTATCAGAATGTTCAAACTTTACATTCAAACGATAGGGCACTTGGCGGGTATTTGGGGAAAGGAAAGCACTACACTTTCTCATTCATGGTTAGGAAGAAATAGCTGACCAAAGTTACGCCCCCCACCCCATACTTATAAAGCATTATAGACCAATTCAGTGCTCCGGTCTAAAATTCAATCTCTTTATCAGAATGTTCAAACTTTACATTCAAACGAGAGGGCACTTGGCGGGTATTTGGGGAAATGAAATCACTTTACTTTCTCATTCATGGTTAGGGAGTAATAGCTGACCAAAGTTACGCCCCCCACCCCATACGTATAAAGCATTATAGACCAATTCAGTGCTCCGGTCTAAAATTCAATCTCTTTATCAGAATGTTCAAACTTTACATTCAAACGATAGGGCACTTGGCGGGTATTTGAGGAAATGAAATCACTTTACTTTCTCATTCATGGTTAGCAAGTAATAGCTGACCAAAGTTACGCCCCCACCCCATACTTATAAAGCATTATAGACCAATTCAGTGCTCCGGTCTAAAATTCAATCTCTTTATCAGAATGTTCAAACTTTACATTCAAACGATAGGGCACTTGGCGGGTATTTGAGGAAATGAAATCACTTTACTTTCTCATTCATGGTTAGGGAGTAATAGCTGACCAATGTTACGCCCCCCACCCCATACTTATAAAGCATTATAGACCAATTCAGTGCTCCGGTCTAAAATTCAATCTCTTTACCAGAATGTTCAAACTTTACATTCAAACGATAAAGCACTTGGCGGGTATTTGGGGAAAGGAAAGCACTACACTTTCTCATTCATGGTTAGGAAGTAATAGCTGACCAAAGTTACGCCCCCCACCCCATACTTATAAAGCATTATAGACCAATTCAGTGCTCCGGTCTAAAATTCAATCTCTTTATCAGAATGTTCAAACTTTACATTCAAACGAGAGGGCACTTGGCGGGTATTTGGGGAAATGAAATCACTTTAATTTCTCATTCATGGTTAGGAAGTAATAGCTGACCAAAGTTACGCCCCCCACCCCATACTTATAAAGCATTATAGACCAATTCAGTGCTTCGGTCTAAAATTCAATCTCTTTATCAGAATGTTCAAACTTTACATTCAAACGATAGGGCACTTGGCGGGTATTTGAGGAAAGGAAATCACTTTACTTTCTCATTCATGGTTAGGAAGTAATAGCTGACCAAAGTTACGCCCCCCACCCCATACTTATAAAGCATTATAGACCAATTCAGTGCTCCGGTCTAAAATTCAATCTCTTTATCAGAATGTTCAAACTTTACATTCAAACGATAGGGCACTTGGCGGGTATTTGAGGAAATGAAATCACTTTACTTTCTCATTCATGGTAAGGAAGTAATAGCTGACCAAAGTTACGCCCCCCACCCCATACTTATAAAGCATTATAGACCAATTCAGTGCTCCGGTCTAAAATTCAATCTCTTTATCAGAATGTTCAAACTTTACATTCAAACGATAGGGCACTTGGCGGGCATTTGAGGAAATGAAATCACTTTACTTTCTCATTCATGGTTAGGAAGTAATAGCTGACCAAAGTTACGCCTCCCACCCCATACTAGTACTTATAAAGCATTATAGACCAATTCAGTGCTCCGGTCTAAAATTCAATCTCTTTATCAGAATGTTCAAACTTTACATTCAAACGATAGGGCACTTGGCGGGTATTTGAGGAAATGAAATCACTTTACTTTCTCATTTATGGTTAGGAAGTAATAGCTGACCAAAGTTACGCCCCCCACCCCATACTTATAAAGCATTATAGACCAATTCAGTGCTCCGGTCTAAAATTCAATCTCTTTATCAGAATGTTCAAACTTTACATTCAAACGATAGGGCACTTGGCGGGTATTTGAGGAAATGAAATCGCTTTACTTTCTCATTCATGGTTAGGAAGTAACAGCTGACCAAAGTTACGCCCCCCACCCCATACTAAGTATGTTTTATCGCATAGCTCAAGCCTGCTTAAACCTTAAGGCTTATTTTATATAATTTCATTTCCTTGTTTTATCTAAGCCTTCTCCAAAGCTAGCTGTTGGTGTTGGCTAATATTTTCAGTTTTGCCTGGTTACTGCAGACTGTTGGCCTGTATCCTGTTAGCCAAGAGAGAACCTTTGATTTCAATGAATTGCAAAACATTAATTTGGACGAAAACATTCTCTTCTTGCCATTCACATGTGTATGTCTCCAGAATGTAATTATGAAACAATTTTGATTCTACTAGTCGAATCAAAATCAAATTGTGTACTGACGTAATTAAACAAAACAGGTCGAAGTGTTGCCATGCCAAACGTATGAAGAAAAAAAACACCTACAGAACAACCGCGATATGAGACAAATCCTCTCAGATTGGTCAGAACTGTCCAATCAGATGATATGTTACATGGTCTATTGGTTATGCATCACAAGTAGCATTTATACATCTGGGCTCACTATGTACGTTGGCGTTATTTGTCCATTTGAGGCGCCCTTGTTTTGATTTATGTGACAGAGCAGTATGTCTTTTTAGTTCCTCTGACTAGATGAGTGGAACATTTTGCTGTCATCTCGATAAAACCTATCGGGTAGTTGGAGAGCGGATTTTGTGAGTGTTTCATTCGATAGTTCTACTTAATTTTTGACGATCGTTTCGACCTGAGACCTTCTGCATTACACGGGAATCGTACCCCTAACCAGGTGATGCAAAAGCGTCCTACTTAGTTGCCCTCAAGCACATTACCATATTTAGCGGTTCGTGTAGCAGTCTACTTGTTGCGCAACATTGTTTTGTCTGAAGATTTGACTGTAAGTACATATCATTTAGCGTAAGATCATCGTCTGGAACACCCTGCCTGGCACGGTTGCGACGGCTCCCACCGTTGAATCGTCCCGTGTCAGGCTTGAGGCCTGCCCACCTTAGCCCGGGACCTCAACTCCCCCCCCCCCCACTTTGCCCCTGAAGGGGCTATTTGGGCGTTAATGAATGTAGATGTAGATGTCTGTCAAAAAACGCAGAAAATGGTAACTCCTAGTTTTCACGACAATGTTCCTTCTATGGCTTACTTTCGAAAGAGTTGCTGGACACCCATGTGCAGAACTGTGCACCTCCTCAGCTATACCGGGATCTAAGACTCCCTTCTTGAGTTGTACTTGCCACGGACGCTTCGAGAAACTCTGCGACATAGAGAATCCCTCCGAGTTTGAGTATGATCTTATCCACAGTTTATCCGGCAATACCCTGACGCAAAGCTCCATCTGGTTACGTAGGCAGACAACGTCCCGACTTTTCATCAGAAAAAGTGCGATTCAGCGCATAGATGCAGGAGCTTTCGCAAATTTTCCGAATCTTCGCCTACTCAGTTTAACATGCAACTCTCTTAACTTTATCCACCGGCGTAGTTTCGAAGGTTTGAAAGATCTCAGAGTCCTGGATCTGAGAAGAAATTACTTGTCCTTCTTCCCCTCTGACACTTTTACAGGTCTTGTGAGACTGACAGAGTTGTACCTCTCTCACAACGAACTCATGGCCATACCGATAATCGCAGTAGAAAGTCCTTTAAGAGAATCCCTGTTCATCGACTTGAGTCACAATCGACTAAGATACACGTCAAGTCGTTCCCTAGAACGGGCGGGTGGGGCCTACGTCCAGATGGACCAGAACCCTTTCCTTTGTAACGAAGTCTGGGAGTGGTTTTCTCGCCACATGGCCAACTCCTCCCGAATCTTGTGTTTCGAGTCTGTGACTTGTGGACCGCTGCCAGACTGGTCTACAGTGGTCTCGGTTTCTTCTTCACCGGACCCGGAAGAATGCAAAACAACCCTTCCTCCAGATCCCACTACTACGAGAGTTCATGTGGAACAATCCACAGTATATGGACCCACGACTAAGCCGAATCATACAAATAAGGTGGGTACTTTCCTGTCTCTGATACAATTTTCATTATGCTGAGAATCAGCCAGTAGTGGTACTGACCTTGTTGTCGATGAGTGGACACACTGTCACTGAGTCATATGTACCTTAATATCATTATATGTATCGTCCAAAAGCTGATCCATCTGTATTTAGAGATGCCTTAACATGTTAGGCTTATGCAACAGTGGTTCGACAGTATCTGACTGCTAATGAAGGTTAGACATCCAGGTAGAGTATTTCATAATACAATACACGTCGAGCAACTGACGGACACATGGGAACTGTATCATAAGTGTTTGACTCTATCAAGAACTTATAGTTGCTTTTGATTCGTTTTGTCCCTGAATGCATTTCTGATAATTTGCATTATCAAGATGTGATTGACAATGCAGTTTCGGTGAACAGACTGTCTTTGACTGCTTTATTGTTTATTGTTTGAAAGACCTCCATTCATTCGTGAATGTATGTTTGTAGCATGATGATAATATTATAAAAGGACTATAGGTGTGTAGGTATCATTTATTACACCATTTTATGTAAATTTCCATCATCTGCTTCAGACAACAGGTGAAGTACAAGACAGTGATATGACAAAAGCTATTTCAAAGGTCACAGCGATTCCAATCTTAGTTAATTTTGATACGTGTTGTAGACAAAAGGCAGCAGGATATATTTCTCTTTGATTCAGCGAGATCAAAAGATTGATGTCCCCGATGCCAACGTGAGCGAGGGTGTCAAAGAGGTTGCTATATTCATAGGGACCCTCCTGTTCGCCTTCAGCTGTGCTCTCATCAAAACACGTCTGGATAGACCGGCTGCTATGGTACCGGCGGCACATCCCGCGGCTGACACCGAACGCTCTGATCATAACTACGAAGACTGCTCGTACGACAGAAGCCACCACGTCATGCGTCGGGCGGATCCCACCGCACCTGTTCTGGCTAATGTCAGGTGGTTCAAAAAGAGCAGCGGATACGATGACGACAGCGAAGAGCCACAACCGCCGAACACTACAACTTGTGCCATCGTCCATAACGTTCCCAAACCCCGGTGCCAAGACGATACACCTACCAGTGGCCCCCGGCCAGCAGCAGATGCCATGGGCAGTCTTGACAGCCTGTACCATGTCTACGATAACAAAGATCTACAGGAAGGCGCGCATGAAGATGACACTCAAAACTACGTCTATGACAACGACGAGGACTTACAAGAAGGCATCGGCTTGAACGACGAGGACGCCAAAACCCCACGCACGACGTGAGGACGTACGACAGCGACCATCCTCCAGCAACTAACCACACCGGCCGTCTCGACAGTCCAAAAACTCCTCACGACAAAAACAGCAAAGTGCTTGATCGCGACCCCACCGGTCAAGAAGTCATTTATGACGGCGGCCTTGAGGTAGAAAAGCCTGTCGAGTATGACCGCAATCCGACCGTGCAAGAAGGGTTTGCCAACGAGAGTGAGGGGAATATGGATGGCAGCAGCACTGACCAACGGGCGGAAGCCCCTCCTCCGATTTCTCCAAAGATGATCGCTGCGATGACCACTGACGAAGACATCGCTGACGCACTGGGTGGAGAAAACGTCTGCACCTACATCCTCACGATGGGAAACGACACGTACGAAGCTGCAGGCACCGACAACAGCCGTGCAGAGCCGTGCGGTGCATACGGCACGACGGCCGCCCGGTCAGCCCATCCGACACGGTTCGCTCCATCGACCAGTGCCGGCAGCGTCGATATTCTGTACAGGGCGGTCGGATTTCGCAAGACGACCTAACCTCGTACTGGTTTTTAACATATGAATCCACCGCTAAACACAAACCAACCAACAACCTAACCTACCAGTAAACTTACAAACTAACAAACAAAGAAACAAATCAAGAAACAAATGAACAAAGAAGCAAACAACCAACAAACACATAGCCTGGTCCCAGTCTCTACGGGACGGCTTGGGTGTGTTTCACCGGACCCAGTCTGCTAAATTGACCCGTTTCTGTCAGTCTGTCTTAGCTGTCATATAGAGTTTCGCAGCCACCATAGTTAAGCAGCCACCGTAGTTTTGCCGCCACCTGAGTAAGAGACCGGGAGGGAGCTAACTACCCCTCGGAAGGGGTAATCTGTCTGGGCGGGCGGGCATCACTCCCGGCCCCCACAGAAACATTTTTCGAATATTAAAAAAAAACGACGGAAAGAGGCTGAGAATAATTAGTTGTCTGAACAGAATGTATCAACACGGCGTGTTTGTGGCGTGTTTGTGGCGTCGCGGTGTGTGGCAGGGAGTTTGGCCCCAGAACTCAGAGATACCGGGTTCGAGTCCGGGGTTTCCTGATTCGTCCCGTTACGTTGTGCCCTCGGAAAAGGCACCCTACACGACTTTCCCCACTTTACTCAGGTGAAAATGAGTACCTAACTTCGGTTAGGGACGTCCCTCGGATAGGACGTTAAATGGAGGTCCTGTGTTTGAGGAGAGGCACACCTCAAGCACGTTAAAGAACCCAACACACTTTACCGAAAAGAGTAGGGGTCCTTCCCGGTGTTTGTGGATCATATAAATCTGTCCGGATATGCAGCTTTTACTCTTCAGTACAAACCTGGTTTCTTACGCCTTGATGTGAGTATGCAATACAAACAAACAAAAACACGTCATTACAACCAAAGTCAGATGTAGACTTTAGTACCCTCGAATTCTATTTCCTGCCAGTGCCAGTTTATAGCGACGAATCCATTGCAGTGCCTCAGAAACTGTTCTGTTCTGTCTTCAACTGACAGACAGCTAGACAATGGTCTACCTGAACCGCATGACATTATTTACTTCATCTGACCCTGTTATGGGATTTGTTAGTAGTTCACTTCATTCAAGAATGCACATTGGGTTGCAATACATGCTGTTGATAATATTGGCACAGCATCACAAACTAATTCCAATTACAAGTTTGGTATGAGGGATGCACTGTATCTGTCTCTTTTGACAGCTTGCATGCACAGTAATTTAACATTTGTACAAATTTTTCAACATTTCGACGTGTGCAAATTTTACGGCATCGTACAGAACGTTATTGCGATGGAACTGACAGACGTTCGCGACATTTTGCCCCATTTCGGCATATTGACCATTGCCAAAGGGTGAAAAAAAACGGTTGATTTTTATTTCAAAATCAGCCGAAAATCAATGCGCGCGCTGATGTCATCCAGAAAATTTACGTGCTGTGGCCTAGTAGGATTTAACACAGCTATTCAATCTGTTTTAGTCGTCCTTTTTTCCACATCTTCCTTTTTCGTTTGGCATCATTTTTCAGTATGTTCTTTAATCGCTAGTTTCTGTCTTGTAACGATATCTATCGATCCTTTACGTATATGTTTTTAATATCAGTGTTGTTATTATAAGGTCTATCGTGGTCATCAGACTAGACACATTTCATATTTTGATACTTAAAAAAACTCATTTTCTTCGATTATATCATCTTCTGGCAGTTTAGATTCAGGAGGTTGGATGCAAAAGTAGGGGCCAAGTTACATAGCTGGCTGTAAAACTGGGAAATGCATGCATACAAATCAATGAAAAATAGTTGAACATGTTTTGAAAGAAAGTTTGGGACAATTTGTAGGAAAATGTAATTTTTTCTACAACTACTCATGAGCAATAGAGAACGTGCAGATTACTTTTTATCATAAAATCGTTTAACTGCGTTTCTTCTGAAATATCGATATCAAGTTAAAGGGTGTTTTAAAATTGCAATACTCTATTAAAGGTTACAAGCTGCTGTTGCCTATGTACTATATGGTGAAGTATTATTATGGTTTAAACCTAGAATGTCATTTTCTCAATTGTGCCACTTGAATCATGTCACCTTATGCCTTTTTTTTATATTTCGAGATACAAGAACCAAATGGAGAATATTACACTTAGTTTTACGTTCATTAACCCTCAAACCACCGTATGGGGTCAAAACTGACCCCAGGCGTATATCAACATGTGTCATTTTGACATTTCGAGTCGAAAACAAAATTCCTTCAAAGAATTTGTTTGTAAATATGTCTTATAACTTCTCACAAGTTTTTACCGAGATTGGCTCATTGTTGATTAAGTTATCCTAGAAAGTTTAAGCATGGTCCAGTGGGGTCAAAACTGACCCCAGCAAAATCTGCACTCATATTCCTATGGTTTGATATTTGTCATCTAGTAACATGTATGATAAGGGTTGTTATGATCATAGTTACAAAATATCCATTCCGTACTTGTCAAAACTCCTGAACAGCGTATTGTAACTTATACCTATTGTGTAATCACCCTACTACCGTTTCTACATATCCTTGTTGTTCAGTTTTGGTTAGGTTTGTAAATATTGATGATATTTTGTACAGTTGTGTATTCCCTGAAACTGCGTAATTCAGCCTTTTTACTTTGTATCATTAGGCTGCAATGTTGTTTTAGCTCTGTATGAATTTGCGAATAAAACCATTTATATATAATTTTGTAGAAACGTGAAAAAACATTTTTTTAAATGAACGTAAAGATTAATGACGTTGCGACGTATTATGACGTCATTTATGTGATTTTATTGACGAAAACCAACAAATTGGGTATTTCTATATAATTCAAAGATACACGATAAAACTTAAATAGAAATTATGTATGATAAATCATAATATATCCAGAAACGTAGATGGCAACAGGAACGACGTCAAAATGACGTCATGAAAACCATATTCATATCAAGTTACACTAGCGAAATCTGCCATCTTGGTTCTGCCATCTTGTATTATTTTAAATGCATTTTTTCATCGTATAACCTAATAACACAATAAACATGGACCAAAAGGTTTATATTAAGATTGTTTCTGTTTGAATAAACATGGTAATGATGAAATTTGAGGTTGAAATAGCCGGTTATAGCTAATCTAATTATATCGTCCGCCATCTTAGATTTTGACCGATGACGTAACCAAATATGCATAAATTATGAATATAAATCATAAAAGCGATAGTGAATTAAATTGGTTGGTATTGATGTAAGAAAATAAGTGCAGTTTAAAAATACAGTCCTAGAATAACATTTCAAAATCCAAAATTAGCGACTTTTTCCAAATATGGCTCTAAGAAACCGGTTGCCATAGCAACATGAAAACATTTATTAGATATTTCCTTAAATCAAAATTGTTGCCAACGAAATTTTAGCAAAGGTGACCAAGTTTGGTTGTTCTAGCGTAAGACATTTAGATGCTATATGACATCAAGTGTTGGCGAAGGCCTCAAAAGAGCCCGCTTGTCTGAATAGAGTTAGTTGCAAAAGACGATGTTCCCTATTTTTGCATAAATTATGATAATGAGCAGAAATTTTTCACACCTAATCATGCCAAACTGTCCCTTATAGATTACTTAAACTATACATATATACAAACCACAAAAATAATCACCAATAAAGCTATATTTGTAGAAAACGTTTTTGGGTCAGTTTTGACCCCATACGGTAAGATTAGTCGTAAAAAAGCTACGGTGGTTACTCGTTCAAAATAGACGTATGGTGATTTGTATATGCAGATTGTATGCTATGAACGTTACGCACAAATATTCTTGGTGGCAACATACCAAGAAAGTTAGCTTATTGTAGATATGGACTTTTGTGCTGATTATTGCATTGACTTGTGTAGCAATTACTTGTATACCATTTACCGTAGGATATATAGCTGTGTATGAATACTACCATTAATCAAAATAATCTGAAAATGTTGTAATTTTGTGTCGTATAGGTATTCTAACTTCACATTGCTCAGTCTCCTCACTGATTTTTTAAACAAAATGCGCAGACCAAAAGTCAGCTAGATTAACAAGATTGGCAACATAAAAAGATGTTGCCATGGCGACGGTGGTGTCTGTTAACGTTTTTGTTTTTAGCCCACATGCAAATAAGGACCTCACATAAATCATATCAGTCGATCACCTTCTCTACCAAAATAACACAAGTTGTCCAATGTATGAAAATCTTATTTTCACAAAAAAAGATATCGTACCATTTCCCCAAATGGTGCAAAAATGAAATCCCCATCATTTACCACTATGGATTTATAGTATTTTGTCATTAATTATGCAAATTAAGTATCAATTTGCATAATTGATATCTATCGATATTTATCTCTTTCTCAGTTACATATGTCATGTGTTTGAGAGTCCTATAATAAAATGCAGCTGATTTATTAACTGTCATCATTAATTATGCAAATCAGATATTGATTTGCATAATTGGCAAATAATTATGTAAATCACCAATTAAGCTATATACACACCAAAAATTATGATGATCCGTCATCCCCTTCTTGCGTTATTCTCTTTCAAAGTTTGAGTCAAAATCAGCTCCTGTAGTTCCAAAAAAAGCCGCTATGGGGTCCAAATCTACAGGACATATTTTCCTGACAAAGAGCTATCCACCACTTAAAAATCATGACTATAGCATGTTCAGAAGAAGAGATTTGAAAAGTGAAAGTTCCCCTGCAGTACCATAGAAAGTCGCTAGGAGGCCCAAAATCCAATCATTACAAGGTCTCCCACAGACCTACCCACCTACAAAATATGAAGACAATACATCCAGGCATTCTTGAGTTATCGTCCCATGGACTTTCACATTCCTGTACAATTCCTAGAATTCTTGCAATCTGCACACAATATAGTAAAAATTTGGCTCGCCCCTGAGGCGTCGCCAAAAATTCACAGACAATCTGGAATGTAAGTAGATATTCGAGGAACGTCAGTTTGAAATAATCTCAATAATCAAAATTCTCAAACACTAGATCGGATGAAAGTGGTGTCTAAGAATGTGATTTAAAAACAGGACGAAATGACTATTGTCGGCCTAGAAAGACCAGGTGTTGTCAGAGTAAAAAACGTAATCAGATTCAGAAAACAGAGGTGAACGACCGAAACCGCGACAGGAGACAAATCCTCTCAGATTGGTCAGCACTGGCCAATCAAATGATATGTCACATTATCCACTCAGTGCAATGTATCAATTATTCATCACAAGTTGTATATATATGGGCTCATTGTGTACGTTTGCGTTTTTCTTTCTCATTTTCATGCGTCCTTGTCTTGATTTATGTGACAGCGCAACATGTATTTTCGGTTCCTTTGACTGGTTAGGTTCGACATTTTGCTGTCATATCTGTGGACTCCATCGGTTAGTAGTTGGAGAGCTGATTCGGTGGGTGTTTTATCAAATAGTCCTACGCAAGCCGTGGAGATCGTTTTTACACGAGGCGTTCTGCATTAGACTGGATTTGATCCCCTGACTGTGTAATAGAAAAGAGTATTTGCCTACTTGGTTACCCTGAAGCACCTTACCATTTTTAGCTGAATTTTAAATTTATCGCAGTCTCTTCGCGTAGCATTGTCCTCTTTGAAGAATTGACAGAACATATGTTATTTAGCGTATTACTAAGCTCATCGTCTGACATAAAAGACGCAGAAGATGGTGACACCTAGGGACATCTTCACGACAATGCTCCTTTTATGGCTAGTTTTCGAAAGCGTTGCTGGACTTCCATGTGAAAAATTGTGCACCTCCTCATCAGTTATACCGGGATCTAAGACTCCCTTCTTTAGTTGCACTCGCAACGGACGATTCGAGAATCTCTGCGACATAGAAACGCCCCCAATGCCTGGACGTGGTCATGTCTACAGCTTATCCGCCGAGAACCTGACACAGAGCTCCCTCAGTGGCATCCAGTATCGTGGCAGTCATACATGGTCCCGACTCTTCATCAGAAAAGGTGCCATCCAGCGCATAGATGCAGGAGCTTTCGCTCATTGGCCAAAGCTTCGCATGCTGAGCATAACATGCAATTCTCTTAGCTTCATCAATCAACAAAGTTTCAAGGGGTTATACAACCTCGAAATACTTGATCTGAGACGAAATCAGTTGCCCTCCCTCGTCCCTGACACTTTTACGGGCCTTGTGAGACTGACACAGTTGTACCTCTCTCACAACCTACTCACAATCATGCCAAAAATCACATTGGGTAGTCAGCTGCCTTTAGGACGAGCCCTGTTCATCGACTTGAGTCAAAATCTTATCACATTCATGTCTAGTTGCTTCCTAGAGCGAGTGAGGGGGTCCTACCTCCAACTGGACCATAACCCTTTCGAATGTGACGAGGGCTGGGAGTGGTTTTCTCGCCATATGGCCAACTCCTCGCGAATCTTGTGTTTCGAGTCTATGTTTTGTGGACCGCTGCCAGACTGGTCTATATGGGTCCCGTTCGAGGAATGTCGCGCTGAAACTACCATTTCTCCCACTGCTACGAGCGTTAAGATAGAGCGGTCCACATCAGATGGAACAACGACTACATCGAATCACACAACTAAGGTGGGCGTTATCCTTTTGTGTCAAACAGGTTTCATGATGTGGAGAAACGGTATTAAAACTGGCCTTGTTATGGTGGAGGGAGGGCACACACTGAGTCTTGGGCATTCAAATTACTATATATGCCATATAAAATCTTCTCCATGTGTATCTTGAGTTATACTTATGTATGGCTTATGTAACAGTAATCCAACAGTAACAACAATATAAGACTGCCGATAAACATCAGACATTCACCTAGAGTATCACATAATACAAGTTGCATAAACCATTGATGAAATATAAAGGATGCTAGCTGAAAGGTTTGACTCAATAGAGAATTTATCCAGTTGCTTTAGATTAAGATTTATTTTGTATGAAGCATCTAGATCTTACCATATCTGTACTAACCTAGATATGTGACTGACTCTGAAAGATTTGATTAACAGACGTGTTTTGATAACTTTATTCCGATGATAGATGTATTTTTTATCACACTGACTATCGGGACTATTCAGTTATAAGAAGTATGATGATTAAAGTCAAAGTACAAAATGAATGGTTAAAACTTTCAAGGTTACCTCTTCTCTGGATTGGGACACCCATGGGGTGCACGGTAAAAAGTAAGGTAAAATAAAACCTTGTGTACGTCAGACGGTTAGGCAACGAAACATATTTGCACCTTAATACAGCGATATGAGACAAGATATGATAAGTGTGGCAATTAAAAATTATTGCCATAGCGAAGGTGTCTGAGTTGATCTTGCTTCATTGTAAGGAAAGTACCTACGTAACACTCTAAGTTCTGACACAATATTTGTTGAAGCGCACTTAGAAATTAGCAATGCGTCTGTCAAGTAGATATAGAAAGGCACCATAACTTGATGAGTTCCAAGCAGATATCGAAAGACCAGAGCACACTCCCGGTGTAGTGTCTTTCTCTGCCTTTTTTGAATGGCTGGAAAGAGAATCTAGGCCAGAAGTTTAAAAATTCGGTTTGCTGGGGCTCCTATGATCGTTTTGGTTGTTATTCTAGCTCTGTAGGTTATGTTTTCGAGAAGCTACTGTTGTTTTTCTGACACCGCACCCCTCCACGTAAAGCGTTCAGTGTGGTGTAGTGTATGTATGCTTGGATCTCCTCAAGTTTCGGTGTTCACAGAGTTTTTTTTGGTGGAAAGCATGATGTTCAGCACGTTTTTGTGATAATATTGTAGATCAAGTGGGGTAGGTTGAAAACCCTTTTCAAAGCTAGAATACTGACACACTCCCACCAGTACGAAATCGGACACCACGTAATTAAGTAGGACCTGCGTGCCGGGTTGCCAAACCTACTAACAAGGTAAAGGGTGACAGGCGGGCGGTCCCCAGGGTTTGCGCGGACGGATTGCAGAAATTCCTGTGGAATTCTGGGAATTCTTGCAAATCGGGCGTAAAGTATGCTATTAAGCTCGCTCCTAAAGCTTCGCTAAAAACTAACAGAGATACTAGTAGTCATATTTGATTTTGAAACTATTGTAGACCTGTTTTGACTTTTGGATGTCCTTCTCTTTAAACTAGCGGGATGAAAAAGTTGACGTCTTCGACGTCCATGTGCGCGAGGTCGTCAAAGAAGCTGCTATAATCCTAGGCGTCCTCATGCTCCTACTCGCCTTCTGCTGTGCTGTCACCAAAGTGCGTGTCAGCAGGCGGGCTGCTATGGTACCGGCGGCAAATCCCCCGCCTGACACCGTGCACTACGAAAATGGTGACGAAGAAGAGGAGCAAGACCATCAGTACGAGGACTGTTCTTACGACAGCAGCCACCACGTGCACGGGACACAGCTCACCGCAACCTTCATGGCCAACGTCAAGTTCACAGAGAACAACCATTACGTTGAAGACAGCAACCGGTCTCAGACAAGCAGTGTCATTGCACATGGCGTACTGAGCCCCCCGTCTAGAAATGACACACACAACATTAACAGTGCACTCCAGCCGGAAGAAGATGTCGTAGACAGTCTTGACACAGAATCCCACTTCTATGAGAACGACAAGGACTTGCAAGAGGCCGAGGACATGGTCGCGCATGAGGAGGACGTCCAGAACCACGTGTACGATAACTGGGAGTGCGACGGCGACGACGATCAGGCATGCAACCCGACCGGCCATCACAACAGTCAGGAAACATCGTACGACAGGGAGAGCGAGGTACTAGATTGCGACGCTGCCTGTCAAGACGTCCCTCAAGATGGCGGTCTCCAGGACGAGCCTGCTGATCATGAGCGCAATCCGACTGTGCCAGAGGCAAATGAGCTCGAGTTTGCCCACGAGAGTGGCGGTAGTATGGATGGCAGCAACGACCACCAACGTGCGGAAGAATCCTCTACGAATCCTCAAAGGACGACTGATTCCATGACCGCAGGCGAATGTATCGCTGACGAAGTCGGTGGAGAAAACGTCTGCACCTACATCAGCACGAAGGGAAACGACACGTACGAAGCTGCAGGCACCGACAACAGCCGTGAAGAGCCGGGCGGTGCATACGGTACGGAGACCGCCCTGTCAGCCCATCCAACACGGTTCGCTCCTTCCAACATGATCAGCAACGTCGACATTCTGTACGAGGCGACCAAAATTCACAAGACAACGCCACCATAAGGAAACAATCCAGACACCTCCATGACAAACATATCATAGCCAGACTCATCCGCAGCAATTTCACTCCCTTCTCTAAAAGGTTTGCGAAAAGGAGAAGCAACGTTAGTGGCCGTACCAAGCAGTCGAATTACTCAGGACAATGCCAAAGTCCCACAAGGAACTGCAAACAAGACCAGACATGTTTGGTCATTGAGATCATTGGGAGATCATTTGAAAACCATTAAAAGACCTTGGTTAAATTGAAAGATGAAGGAAATATCATTAACTGACCTTGGAAATCGTTGAATAATCATTTAAAGATCATTTGAAGGCCTTTTTTTTTAGATCGGTGAGCGCTCATTGGATCAACGGTGAGAGATTTATCAAATTTTGGACACCGTTTCTTAATGCTCTTTAGCCCGCTTAAAGGGAGGCTAAACTTAAAATTTAAAAGTGTACTATACTTTGCTAAATATACCCCAAAGTCATGTCCTCACTTGTTTTACATAAGCCCACCATAGTTAAGGTCTCTCCCGTCATTTGTAACTCGGGCTGTTCTGACGGCTACTCGCCTGATGTTTGAATTGATCGATTGTAAAGTTACTATGTGACGTCAGGTCTCGGCATTTCCAAACCAAAGCGAACAGGGCTTTTCAATCTGGCTTTCCTGAGGATGGATTTAGAGGAATTTCGTGACGAATTCGAGGGAATCAAGGAGACAGTGAGCTTTGAATTCGGAAAATTCCTTGAAATCCGTTGTCATGAAAGCCAAATCCAAAATTCTTGTTCATACTGAATGGGAAATGCCGAGACCTGACGTCACATATTGTAACCTTACAATTGATTAATTCAAACATCAGGCGAGTAGCCGTCAGAACAGCCCGAGTTACAAATGACGGGAGAGACCTTAACTATGGTGGGCTTATGTAAAACAAGTGAGGACATGACTTTGGGGTATATTTAGCAAAGTATAGTACACTTTCAAATTTTAAGTTTAGCCTCCCTTTAAGGACAAATAGAGAGACCCCCACTCTCACCCTGCAATGCACAACACCTTACCATTGATATCAGGAATCAAAAATTCATTGCATAAAGATCAACTCAGTTTTATGTTATTCTTGTCTTTTAAGAACATTTTCGCCTAGAAACCATACCCTTGGTGGCTCCCGGATATTTCTACAACGTTGGGAGTGACCCCGCCCGCCCAGACAGATTAACCCGCTCGGGGTGTGGGTTTACAGCCTTGGATTAAATTATCTCGTAAAGTAGGGTGGCAACGGAAGTAGGGTGGGAGCGGAAGTAGGGTGGCAGCCAAAGTAGACAGGCTATCAGAAACGGTTCAATAAAGCAGACTGGGCCCGGTAAAACACCCCTTAGCCGACCCCTGGAGACTGGGACCAGGCTACGAACGTCTTGGCATTTCGTCGTTTTCTTTTTCTCATGTTAATCGTTTAACCGGTGCAATGGCCTAGTTGGTAGAGTGCTCGCCTTGCACACGGTAGGTCGTGAGTTCGAACCCCGGCCGGGTCATACCAAAGACCTTAAAAATGGTACATACTGCTTTCTCTGCTTAGCACTCAGCATTTGGGGAAGAGTATGGAATTTAAACACACATCACTATCAGCGGACTAGCCCCCTGCTGTAGTGACTTGCACAAATATGTGTGGCCCAAGGGCTATAGAAATGGAGATGGGCGCCACCCCTATGCGTCTTTTCAAGACGCCCGGGTCTCTAACTTATAATAACTTAACTAACTTATATAATCGTAGTCCTTAATGTGGAGAAAGTTGCCAACCCTCATGAAATATTTAAGGAGGAATGCGCATGCCCAGACAAAACATCATGTAGATTGGTCACTTCGCAGACAGAGTGGAGCGGATATCAGAATTTCTACGCATGGCAAAGCATTTTGATTTGGACAGAAATAAAATCAAATATCCATTTATTCATTCCTGTTCACATATTTATTCCCCAGAATGTAATCATGAAATTGCTTCCCTGAACGAGGCAAAACAAATTGTATACTGACGTCATTAAACCGAGCAAGCCAGATAGTTAACGACTGCAGTCCTGGATTCCAAACAAGTATAGCAAGGAAAAAAAGAAAGCAAATCCTTTAGAAAAATTTATGAAATAAAATAAAAAGGCAGACAAAGCATGAAAAATTGATAACCCAGAAAAAAGTAGCTACATCTAATTGCAACTAAAATACTTAAGTCGTCATTGGTGAAGGTTAGACATCCAGGTAGTAAGATAAGCCCCAAAAAAATTACTCATTAGCAAGCAACTGGATATCTATTCAGGGTTTTGGTATAAAACCTGGTTTTCCTTAGTCACTGACGATAGACAGCGGATGCTGTCTGAAACGTCTGTTTTAAAATTCTATCCAGTTGTTTGAGTATCTATTTTTGGCTTACTTTGGTTCATCCAATGTAAAGCACCGCGGAGGCATAAACGTTTTAACTGCAAGGCGGTAATTTGCCCTTTTTTGCAGTTATACGGAACTGGAATGTTTCTGTAAATTTGTTTTACTTCTTTTCTGATCTTTTTGTACAAATCCCTTTTCTCTTTTGGAACCAATCATTACGTTCTTTGAACGCTCTATTTGGTCTTTTGACGACTTATCTATTTACAAATGTACTACCATAGAGCATTTTCCAATCTAAATATGGTCATTGATTAATTGATTGATTGATTGAATGATAGTTGTTATTTGAGACCTATAATGTATATATGTATTGAATTGTTTTAACTTTCTGTACTTAAAACAATTTTCTTTCGATCATTTTACTTCTTAGGGGAACTTTTTTAGTATCATGTTTAGTCTTTAGATTCAGAAGGTTGGATGTACAAGCTAGTGAACGTGATAACGATCCAGTTTATCTCACTGAAGGGCTGCTCTTTCACTGGTCGTGACAGAAAAGACAAACGTTTTGTACAGTATCTACAGGTTTATTGTACCGGGGAAATTTCACTTTCTCTTTTCATCATGATCAAGAACAATGAACAGTGAACGTGGGGTCGTGTGGCGCAACGGCTGAGCGTTCGGCTCAGAACTAAGTTGTCCCGGGTTTGAACCCTGTCATGTCACCGATCTTGTGCCCTTGGGAAAGGCACTTTACACGACTTTCCTCACCAAGCGACCAATAAAAACCATTATTATTAACCGCGGCTTAACGTCCCGCCCTACGGAGTGCGAACCGTTCCGTTATACGTAGCGTGCAAGTCGGGTGAGCGACACAGCCGGGATCCAGGATCGAACTCACGTGCACAGCGTCTAGTTCCAGAGGCTGGGCCACTAACCATTGGACTACGCATGGCAACTGTAACATTGTGAAATGCATTTACATGAAACAATTCGGGAACATGTTCTGTAGGAGGTTCGAGATGATATGTCAGAACGTTAATTTTTCTCTGTAAACAGAAAGCCGATAAAACAATTCATTAGATAAAACAAGAGGGCAGCCAAACCAGAAAAAAAGATTGCATGGAAAAGGGTAGCTTCATGTAATTGCAATTCGTGTCTAATAGAAAATATCTATATTGTATTAAAAAGATGCACCATGTTATAGAAATGTGTGTGAAAGGTTGTCTTGCAATAGTTGAACGCAGAATGTTACAAGCCGATGTTGCCTACATGTAGTGGTTGAGTATCATCATGATTTAAATCTATACTGTTATTTCCTTATTTGGGTCACTGATACATTAGTTCCAAATCACATGATGTCACCTTTAGCCCTATTTTGAGACACAACTACTGAATAGAGGCATTTGGTTCTATTTTTCATACACTGTACATATAAATGTTAGTTGTTCAACTACGCGTATTGTAGTATGGTCAAATGTATATGAAGATTGCATGCAATGGCCGCATATTATTACGCAAAAATATGATCCGTGTAGAACACAATGGAAATTATTGTGACGTGGGTGTGGAATTGTTCTATTGATTATTGCATATGAATTGAGTGGCAATATTAAATGTATATCATAAAGTGAGCGCTCTGTCTGTACTTTTTGTATATGATAGATACAAGTTATGATAGCAACTTCTCTTAGAATCCTTTACAGCGACACTTTTGCATTGGGGGTATATGGACACTTTGGAACGGGGGTACGGGCATTTGTGCAGTGGGGCTACAGATAATTCCAAAGTAGGGTACGGACACATTGGCATCGGGGGTACGAATACATTTAAATGGGACTCAGACACTATTGGATTGGGGTAACGGACCCTTTTGAATGGGGATACGGACACTTAATTGTGAATGGGGATACGGCCACCTTTGCATTTTATTAGTCTCTACCAGACTAACAGCGTCGGCTATAGAGAGAACATTTGCCGGGGGACTTTGGCCATGGAGGATAACATTTCATGGTTGCATATTTGACCCTCTCTCCGTAGCCTACTCCCTTCATACAATTGACTCTATTTGGCCAATTTCTACTATTTTCCCAGCGACCCGCAGAGACTGGTGGAGGCTAGCATTTTATTAGGTACTCACAGCTTAACATTGGGGATACGGACACTTTTGAATGGGGACACGGATACATTTGCATTAGAGGTTCCGACAGTTTTTTCATGTGTGTACAGACACTTTTGCATTGGTAGTACGGAAACTTTGAAATCGTGGTACATACAGTTTCGAATTGAAGTATACAAAAACATTTGCATTGGGGTAGGGGAACTTTTGAACGGGGTATGGACTGTTTTAAACGGGGGCACGAACACTTTTAAATAGGGGTACGGACACTTTAGCATTTGGGGTACGGAATCGTTTAACCCTATCCAGACTGGGGGGGGGTGCTTAAAGTGCCCGCGCCAACTTTGACATCGTATAACTGCCGAACGACATATGCTAGGACGACCAAACTTGGTGACTTTTCCTAAAATTTAGTTGGCAACAATATTATGATAATAGTATGAGTTTATAATTTTTCGTGTTGCCATGGCAACGGGTTTCTGAAAGGCATTTTATGCAAAAATCAGAGATTTTTTTAAAACAATGATATTTCTTAGGTTTTCTTGCCCAACCGTTCTAGTTTTCCTACATGTATAGCATCATATGTAATTTGATGTAACTTTCATGATTTGATATTCATAATTGATGCTAATTTGATGACGTAATCGGTCAAAATCAAAGATGGCGGAATTTACCAGAAACATTTAGATTAACGTTTCTAGTCTATTTTTAGTGTTTTTTGGGGTCATAAGTGGATAAAAAGTATTTTTGAAAATTTCAAAATGGCCGCTCCAAGATGGCGGATCCCAAGGGGTCGCTAACAACATGTGACGTCATTTAATGACGTCATTTTGACGTCAACGTAGTTACCATTTACGTAATGTGTCTTGGTATACCTTAAAATGAACAATACATTCTATTTTGTTTAATACCTTTAGATATTACGGGAATTCCCTATTTAGGCAATAAAATCACATCAATGACGTTATAATTACGTCATATTACGTCATAACGTCACCAAAATTCTGGGAATTATAAAACTTTACATGAACATCACTCCCTACAAATTTGGGAATGATACATCATACCGTTCAGAAGTTATGACGGGGGGGCGGGGCGAATGAACCCCCCCCCCCCCCCCAGTCCCAGATATCCCAAAAAAGCCCAGTCTGGATAGGGTTAAATGGGGGTATTTTATTACATTGGGGGTACGGACGCTTCGGGAATGGAGGTAGAGACACTTTTAAATGGGGGTATGGACACTTTTGCAAGGCAGGGGGTACCGACACTTTTGCATTTGGTATACGCAAACTTTGGAATAGGGATACGGGGTATGGACACTTTTACATTGACGGTTCGGACATTTTTACATTGAGGGTGACACTTTTTATTGGGGGCACGTATACTTTTGTATCGGAGGTACGGGTACTTTGGAATGGGGGTATGGACTCTTTAAAATCAGGTAACAGACACTTTTGGACGGGGGTACGGAATCGATTTAATGGGGATATGGACACTTTTGCATTGGGGCTACAGACATGTTTAATGGGGGTACGGACACTTTTGCAAGAAAAGAAATATATCACTTGTAATGAATAACCAATTTATTGTGGGCACCATGTAACATATCATTTGATTGGCCAGTCCTGACCAATCTAACAGGATTTGTTTCCAATCACGGTTCCGGTCGTTTACCTCTGTCTTCTGAATCTGATTATGTTTACTACTCCGACAATACCTGGTCTTTCCAGGCAGACAATCGCCATTTCTTCTTACTTTTCATTCACATTCGCAGACAAATCTTTCATCCCATTTGGTGTATGATAATTAAAATTATTTCAAACTGACGTTCCTCGAATATGTACTTACATTCCAGGTTGTCTGTGAATTTTTCAGCTTGCACAACACATTTGTAGCTAGCCTGGAAACCATACCGTCGGTAGCTCCCCGGTTTCTCTGCGGGGCTGGGAGTGATGACCGCCCGCCCAGATTGGGCCTGGTAAAACACACCCGTAGAGGCTGGGACCAGGCTAATTTGTAGCGAGATTTCACCATTCCCACATGTGGTGCAAATGCCTTTTTACGGCATCTAGAACGTTTTCGCAATGGAACTGACAGACGTTTGAAACACATAGCCCCGTTTTCGGTATATTGACCATTGGCAAAGGGTGAAAAATTCCTGTTTTTTTCTTTCAAAATCAGGCGAAAATCATGTCGAGTGCTGAAAATCACAATTTATAGCGCTTGACGAAGTCATTAGCGTGAAATTGTGTTTCTGCAGTGACACAGTCATGTTGAGATGTACGCAGGTGAAGACTAATGAGGGTGTGGCATCCAGGTGTGCGAGTGCAGACAGGGTATAAGAAGACGAGACATGAAGGGGTGTTCATTCGAGGCCGCTTTACTACAACAGCATGCTTCACTTTGTTTTTTGAAAGTAATTTAGCAAGAAAACCCAGAGAAGAAAGTTGTTTTGCATTGGGCTCTGGTGTACGTCCCCTATTTTTTTGGCCTTCAAATACAATGGGAGGTTTTTTAGGGGTGGCGTAGCCGGCAAACAACCTAGTCAGGTCGTTGTGTTTATTGTAAAAGACGACGGTTGTGGAGTTTCTGCTTTAAAGTACAGATAATGTGCTGCAAAAACTGAGTGAACTCTAGTATGAGAGTGAATTTGCATATCTTGGCAATTTTGTTACTTGTTTGCGTGACCTTATTCTGGTGTGTTTGTTAATGTTGTAGAGAGTTTTTTTTACTACGAAACCGCAGTATACTAGTACTTGTTTTGAAGTGTTTGTGAAACGATTGAACAAACTACATTTGTAGTACTTGAGTGTGTTACCGATGTTTCTGTTTCGGACGAAATTATATACATGTAACTGGATTTGATCACTTTTGGTGTGCTCACGAATTTGGTATGAGATCATTGCACTATGCAAGTGCGTGACATTTCTGTTTCGGTCCATTCGGTCCTCGTTTCTGTTCGTTTCGACACTTCTGGCATTAAAGGCAGGCTAAACTTAATTTCGTAAAGCATACTGCAGTATGTTAAATATACCACTAAGACCAGTTCTGACTTTTTTTTTGCGTTTCGGCGCATGCGCGCCGGAACGCATTGTCCTGGCTTTTACCTTGCAGGCAGGAACCAGGGAAGCTTGGTTCAACACTGTGTCGCACACAATAAGACCTTATATGGCAATACGTTCCCAAATCCTTGTATAGCCGTTGCCTTATATGGCAAGAGAGCACGAAAAGGCAGGCAGGCTAGATTTGCATGTGACACAGGAGGGCGACCGCATGTAACTGCTACAACTGTTCGGAAATATCATTGCATTGTGGTTTCGGACTTTGATATCCTAAAAAATGACCATATTACATCTATTCCACAAGATTGCAGAAGAAAAAAAATGATTTCGTCAAGAAAACGACCAAAAATCGGCATAAATGATACCATATAGTGAGGTTATACTTCGGACCCAGAAGATCCGGGTTCGTGTCCGTGCATGGATTTTTTTTTTCTTTTTAGATATTGAATATCAAAAATATATATTGATATTATATTAATCTATCAATATCATATTTATGAATATCATTTTTTTTTCATTAATAAATAAAGAAATATTTTATATTTGTTATTTTTAAATATTCATTTAATATATACAAGGCCTTTGTCTTATGAACAGGACTTCATAGATTCCAAACCCGGCATTCGAATTTTTCTGTTCATTGTAATGGAAAATACCGTGCAGCGGCTCCTATGCGCGCTAAGATGATTCTTGCAAAACACTCACCACTAAACTTCTATCCCCGATGTAAACAGAGGCTCTTAATGTTGTTTGCAAAACAGCGATTCTTTGTTACAGTAGCAAATGCTCCATTGTTCAGTATCGACTTCATTCAGACAACACGGACGTGGAAAGTGGCGCCCCTCGGCACAAAACTATGGGAATTTTCATGAATTTTAGCAAAATTACCCAGGAAAATAAGGAAGAAATGTTGTAAATGCAGAAACCAGAATAATACGGATGAGGTAGCTGTTGATTTGTTTGACATTTGGTAGTCATTTTAGATAGAACCTTAGCTGTTATGAACTTCTATTTCACTTAATTACCATAGTGCTGATGATTCAATGGTGCTTTTTCAAATTTTATGTTTTATTGCGTGCCATGTACATAATTACATTGATAGCTTTTATAATGAGCCTATTATACATTTTACAAATAAGTACAAGTTGTAGGCCAAGACCAGCTTTTTCAAAAGCACTTAAGTTAAGTGACGTAACTTCAAAATTGCTTTCCCCAATCTGCCTTTCTCTATTAAAACAGTACTCATTTCCCAAAATGACAATTTTTCTTATAGACTCAACAGCCCTTGAGTGACTTCCTCTGGCAGATTTTACTTCAAGTAAAGGGAAAAGACAGTTCACACTCATAAACGTAGCCGAAACGCCAGCTTTTTTTAAAAGCTCTTGTTTTACATGAGTCCGTCAAAGATAAGCGTTTTTACAATATTTTAAATTCGCGGTGTGGTGATGTGATACTGGCGATGTCCAAAGACCTTTGACCTTTGTGACGTCAGATTCCGAGTCGGCCACACCTGCACCATAGGAATTGCTCCGGACGCCATTCTTCCGACTCGGAAACTGACGTCACAAAGGTCAAAGGGCTTTGGACATCACCAGTATTACATCACCACACCGCGAATTTCAAATGTTGTAAAAACGCTAATCTATAATGGACTAGTGTAAGACAAGTCAGAACTGGTCTTAGTGGTATATTTAACATATTGCAGTATGCTTTACGAAATTAAGTTTAGCCTGCCTTTAAAGTTGCTCTCTCGTGGGGTCACTTGAACCAGGCGGCGCTCTCCCCACACAAGTGTCATGTGTCGTTATTGTGTACGCATATTGGGGAGGGGTGAAACTAGTGTGATGCAGAAATTTACTTGCTACGTATGGCCTATAAACTAGTTTTTATGGAGCCGGAGGTAGTGAATATTGTAGAGATGTCGGGAGAATTGCACATCAGTGAAATCATAAATGATCAGTTGAAACAACATTTACTGCATGACATACTTCATTTAATTCCATACTATATGTAACCACATGTGGATATATGTACATTTTCAAATCTATCTCTCTGGGTAAATGGGTAAGCATATCTGTAACAATTGCTCTTTTTGGAGGCCTCAAGCCCCTGTCACAACTGTTGGTCCTGCACACAGATTGTTCTGTTTCAAGAGCTATGTAAGAGTTCTCATCTAAGGAGACACATTCTATGCTAGTCTCTTGATATCACATGTGCCAAAAACAAACTTTTCCCAGGATGAAATACAAGTCACACAATTTTACTTTTCTGGACATGGACGTTATACATTTGGCTTTTTTTTTATGACAGTTCTTATAACCCCTTCTGGTTTGTTTGCTCATTTTAATCTATCACACAGACTATGGTTACCAAGTGTCTCATACTTGGTGATAAGAAGTGAAATTACTAGACTAGTAACATGTTTTGGTTCCATTGGTCTCCTGGAAGTTCTACCAGTTATACTCTATATACAAGAACTTGGGTCATTTGAAATGTGGAAAGATGTCTTCAAAATTTCAAGGGCAACATGGTAGAAGCATACATTTTGACATACAGAGTGGAGAGTGAAGTTACTTAGTTCACTTGAAAAATCCTGATTCCACTATACGATGGAATATCTGGCAGACTGTATAATTATATACAATTTGAAACAGTGTTAGTGTCATTCCAAAGTAGACTGGCGTCCAACTTATTCTAGCTCAAGTTCGTTTCTTCGATTGCTTCTCTTGCCTAACAGTCATTAATAGAGAAACAATTGGCATTTCAATATTCAACTAAAATATAGGCAAGAACTTTGATTACCTTAATCTCCAAGCAGATCTACAAGGTGCACCGAAGATATGCTAGCCAGAGAAGCTCCAGTCAGTCAGTGCAGGCTGGAGCTTATCTGGCTGACTGGACCTTCTCTGGCTAGCATATACGATTTTCGGTGCACCGTGGAGATCTGCTTGGAGATTATGATTACCTTACTTCGAAGAAATGTTTGATTCCTAAAATACCGGTAATGCAGGATCTAACATAAAAAGGACCAGAAACTTCAATGGACACAGGTGCCAGACTATTCTGCTATCACAAGAGTAAACCATAGCTAGAATAGGATGACTACATGGACAAGGATAAATCAAAGAAAACTAGAACTTCAGGTTGAAGCCCGCCCCCTTAGCAGACACGCCTTGCTGAGATGTGTTGAAGTGAAAGCCCAGCCCTGTTTCAATGTCCCCGTCTTCAGCCAACTGTTGGGCGTAACCCAGGCCTCCTTCGGGCGGCCGCGGGCTGCTTCCCCTTTTCACCCGTGTCGTCGTCTGTTCGCTCTTCGCCGGCCATGTTGGGAACATGCTCGGGTCCACCGGCTGCGGCGACTCGCGGAAAAACTCGTGCTTCAGAGCGTCTTCCGCCGTGATCCTCTTCGAGGGACAGTACGTGAGGAACTTGTTGAGGAGTTCAAAGCCTAGATCTGAAAGGTACGCTCCGAATCGACTGCGGAGGTTGTTGTAAGGATACTCCGCAAATGTACATTTCTTCACAGCTGGGAGTTCGTTATAGCCAGGCCAGATTCTCTCGCTAGGAGTACCCAGGTCTTTGAAGATCTTGTTCAGTTGGTCGATCTCTGACTTTCCCGACCAAAGGGGCTTCATGGTGAGAAACTCTGCAAAGATGCACCCGACCGACCACAGATCGATGTGTGTGGAGTATTCCTTCACCCCGAGCAAGAGTTCCGGAGCACGGTACCACAGCGTAACGACAATTGGTGTGTACGGTTTCAACGGGGAGCCGTATTCGCGCGCCAACCCGAAATCCCCAACCTTGAGGATGCCCTTGTGGGAGAGGAGGAGGTTGGACGTCTTCAGGTCGCGATGGAGGATCCAGTTGTCGTGGAGATGCTGGACTGCTCGGAGTAGCTGGATCAGCAGCGTCTTCGTCTCTCCGACGAGGAACGGTTGCTTCATCGTCTCCATCAGCGACTTCAAGTCGTGCTCGACGTAATCCATGACGATGTAGATCTTATCCATGTTGCTGCCGACCACGATCTCGCGTACTGTCACGATATTCGGGTGCTGCGCTTTCAGAAGGGTGTTGATCTCGCGCAGCGAGGTGATGGGGAACCCTTCCTTTTCCTTCTCCATTTTAAGTCGCTTGAGAGCGACGATCTCTCCCGTCTTCTTGTCCTTTGCACGGTACACAACTCCGTACGTGCCTTCCTCTATTCTGTTGAGGCAGGAGAACTCTTCGACGTTGCGGCAGCCCATGATGGCCGGGAGGTACGGGGGGATCTCAGGCTTCAGCTCCGGTGGCGACTCCGGAGGGGAATCTGCAACCACATACTCATCCTCAGAGGGTGGCTCTGATTGGTCCTCTTCTTCCTCGCTCCCCCCGGATTCTTCGTCAAACTTGGATTTGACGTGGACGTGGTGGGTTTTGTTCTCGGCGTGATCCGGGCTGATGGATCTCTCGCTGCCTGATCTCTCGCTGCCTTGGTTGTCCCCCGATCCAGATTCCTCCCCAGAATCCTCATCCTCAGAAGACGAGCTGCTTGAACCTGACTCATCCCCGCTCTCCTCTCCTTCCTCTGACCCCTCACCCTCTGACCCCTCGCCTTCTGACCCTGACTCCTCCCCTGATGACCCCTCCCCTGAACTCTCGCTTCTCTCCTCCCTGTCCTCCTCCATCCCTCTTTCCTCTTCCTCCTCCTCCTTTGGCGGTGTTTGCACCCTCTCGTCTGCACTCTGTGGCTCATCGTGCTCTTTCACCTTTGGTGATTCGTACTTGGGTGGCGCCCGTGAGTCCTGTTCATCACGGGCTGGTCTTGCAGGGCTTCGCTCCCCTTCCCGTTTACGACTCGGTCCGCTACGGCTGCTCTGTGGAGGAGCAACGTCCCTTCGCTCCTTCCTCCTCAAGTCTTCCTTTGACCGTGGGCGTTCCCTCTCCCTGTCGACCTGACGTGGCACCATCCTTTCGCCTCGCGGAGGTTCCCTCTCCGGGCGAGGCCCGACTCTATCCCGTCTCCACGGCTCTGGTTCCCTCGGTGCGTCTGGTCTTTCCCGCGGACGTTCACGTTCGCGATACGGCTGCTTCTGCATTCGACCCCTGGCTGCGAAGTCTGCCGGCCTGGCGTGCCGACGCTCCTTGTGGTCTGCCCTCTCGGGTTCCTTGCTGCGCCGCTTCTGCCTGGTGGGACCGTAGTCGGCGCCTTCCTTGGACAGCGATCGCTTCCTGCGCTGGGATCTGTCACGGTGTTTGTCCTTCCTTCTGTCCTTATGGGAATGGTGCGATGACCTGAAACATAAAATATTATGAGCAACAAATTTGGTTGCCTCAAACACATTTAATCAATCCACCCGGTCATTTGATCCTTTAACCACTGAAGAAGCCAGCGAAACCAGTCTGGGTGATAAGCTTATCCAATGTTTTAAATGGAAACTACAAGTATGCATTTCCGGCTATACAGCAAAAAAACTGTCGGTTAGCTTGAAGGGTTTGTCCACTGTCATGAAACATGAATGCTGAAATCCAACAAATCAAAACCTTTAATATTCTTAATACACTATCAATAATAGTGAAATTGTAAAATAAATGAATGTGGCTCTTCAGCAGTACAATGCAAGTCTAACAAGTAGTACAAGACATTAAGGGGTTTAAATCTCTGGCTGTCAAGACTTGAACCCATGACCTTCTGATCCATAAGAATCACTGCTTATGCACCCATTATTTTTCTGTATACCTGCTATCTTTCTTGGGCTGTGGAGGTTTGATGTCCAGTCCTTCCTCCATCCTTTCATCATCACTTCCGCCTCCTTCCGTCACTCCTTCCCTCCCTTTCTTCTCCTGTAGCTCACCTGGAGGGAACACAACACACCTGTTAGCTCACCTGGGCTCCAGCCAACACACAGGTGTGCACCAGGTGCATCAGGTGGTATTGCCAGTTAGGCACAATGGCACGGGTGAAGTGTTATTATTCAGTAGAAGGGGTCAGACAGCATGCAATCTCTTAATACTATCATCACTGGCTGGTATTTTGTTTTTATTTGTTTGTTTGTTTATTTGTTTTGCATGTCCGGTAATTTGCCTGAAGGTGTTACACACAACTTTTGTACAGTAAGCACAAGCTGCATAAAACCTGACTGTAAGCCTTGATCCATTTGTATTGGAAATTGAATTACCCTCTTTGGTAAGTGCAGTGGGTTCTTAAACAATGACAATGACATGCTTGATCAAGGTGTGTCTTTCCTCAAACACGGGGCCTCCAGATTTACGTCCCATCCAAAAGGATGTCCCCAACCGAAGCTAGGTACTCATTTCACTTGAGTCAAGTGAGGGAATACGGAACTATCTTTCCCAAGGGTACAGCACTCTTAAATCTTGACACCACGCTACAAAATTTGGGTGCAGCGAACTTCGCTGAAGTTACGGTAACAAGCCACCAAATTGTGTAGCTGCGCCCATCCATACTCAGACAGTGCAACTGTTTGTTGTTTTGTTTGTTTATTTGTTTGATGCCTGCAAACATACTGTTAAATGGAAGAGTGTCACACCAGTTGACCTACAGGCTGCACATATCAAACATAATCTTGGCTTTTCTTGTGTAGTCTTGTAAATTGCCTCAAGTTTCAATATTTTCATTGTACCTTCAAGTAAAGATGAGTAGTAAAATTAATAAATAATGGCAAGTTTGCATGCATTCTGACCGTGAAACTCCTTATATTCTAGTCTAGCCCACCAGAGCCATTGTGCCTACAAAATGGCAGCCACCCATGGGGCCTTATGGGTCCTTACAGTGTCGATAGCTGTCTAACCCACCATTTTCTATGTGCCTGTAGGGATCTGTACTGGCCTCTTGTGCTCTGTGCGGGGCCCATTCATCTTCCAGCTCCCCTAGAATAAGGGACAAACGGAAAAATGCTCTTTTGATTCTGAAAAATCAGGATAAAATGAAAAAAGAAGAAGAGCCTGAAACAATACAAATCACAATGTGTGAGTACCAGTTGATTTGTTCCTGCAGTGGTCCAAATTTCATTTCTACATTAAGGTTTGTAAAATGTGTGCTGTGTTTCTAGCCTGGTATCTATATTATGATAGCTCCAGTTCACTCTAATGATTGTTTCCACAATAGAGTCAAGACTGAGCACTGACCGGTCCTCTGAGAGTGGTTAATACATAAATATTGTGTAATCCGTTTTTTTGCAGGTCCGGACTTGGTTTTTAGGACTTGAACCTAAGAGTCCTCTTCAGGTCTGGTGTTTATGTATGCAACACTAAAGTGGAGTGTAACTAACAAAGTCTGCAATCTTCCTGCAATATTACAAGAATATGATCAGACAAACACCCGTGATCATTATGAATTTTTGTGTAGATATGTTGACCCTTTCTCTGGCCTGTAAATAATAAAACTCAAATGATCAAAATGAGAAGTGATAAGACCAAAGTGCATAGCAGGACATGTAAAAGAAAAGAACAATCTAATCATTTTTTTTTTATATGTGATTGTATATGTTTATGAAAAATGACTTGTAAGTTGTATGTTACTGTATACAGTCAAACCTGTATTAGCGGTCACCTTTGCATAGCGGCCACCTGCCCATAGTGGTCACTTTTTGTCGGTCCCTTGGATTTTTCCCATTGACATAAGCATTAAGAATTAGGCTATAGCGGCCACCTGTCCAACGCGGTCGCGGCCAGACGATTTTCGGTCCCGCGAGTACAGTAACACTGCCGATAACGGTCAATGTGCGCCGGTGGAAGCTGCATCGCCACCGCACGCCAGGTTCAAAATCTTCATTTTTCACGCAGTTATCAAGTTTATGTGAACTCAACTTGACAGGATAATAATAAAGAAAACAAGAATGTTTCAATGTCGGCCCAATATTTCCGTTTTCCCCGGGAATTCATCGGAAAATGTGCCCAAACACGATTTTCAAAATGGCGGAGCAGTATAAAGGTCATCGGAAGACACCACTGTTGCGGAGGTATAGTGTGTTAAATTTATTTTGCTGCAAACTATCACTGAGGATAATTACTTAACCAAAAGCTTCAAACTAGATATGAATAACATTACTATGATGTAACATTTGGGCTGTTGCAATTTTCTGAAAAGAAAAAAGCCCTCAACAGAGCGACCTTCCTCTCGTTACCCTATTAGCATAATGGTAGAAGCCGATCATGACAAGCAAACAACAACAGACTAAGGAAAATTATCGCCACGATTTTATGTTTGAAAACGGTCGAAAACGAACAGTAAGTGGCAACTGAGCAACATATATTTTGTTCTTAACTAACTAGGTGGCATTTTGCTGCGAAGGACTTTGTTTCATATGATTAAAACTCGTTGGTAACGCGTGTGCCGGCAGCGAAGCAGTCGCGAAGGATCAAGAGTAGAGTATAGCGATGCTGGTCTGTTCAGACATGAAGCTCGAGCAAGCCATGGATTTTGGAGTTGGCAGATACAATAATTCTTTTTTCAAGCCCATAATAGAAGTAAAAGAACAACAATCGAATTTCTAAAATGTGCCTTACCTATGTAATGTTTACATCTGTACTGTACGGTGAATAAATGTATCTCAGTGGGTACTGAAAACATGTGTCACTCATGGTCAATTAATCACATTTTCTCCATAGCGGCCACCTGTCCTTAGCGGCCAGTTTTGGCCAGTCCCTTGAGTGACCGCTATAGACAGGTTTGACTGTACACATATACTAAGTACACTATTAATTGGACATCACTTTGGCTAAGATCAGAGCAGAACACACACACAGTAACACACATGAACATACATGTATGCACACACACAATATTGACTCCCCTTTCCTATACAAGGTTTTCTTTTCTTGAGGCAGCCAGATTTTGATTTCTTCCCTATGAACATCATTCTGAATGGCAGCTCGAAGACCATGCCCTACAAATGGTACTATATACATGTGTATGTCGTAGGGCCCCTTCACACTTGTGCGTGTATTCAAGTGTGCATGTGTTGCATACTAACATTTTTACTTAAAGGACAAGAAAGCAGGACCCAGGGTTCTCCTCCTATAAAAACTTTCTTCTGTCAGGGAGTTAGTAGCTAAATTGACTCCAACCCTCATCCCAACATCATAAATGGATTATCCTCTGTAGGGGATCTCTACCCGCCTGGCTCCAAGAACAACAGAATGGGATCAGAGCAGACGACAGGAAATCATTTGCATATTAACCGACGTCTCAATGTTGGAAAAATCCTATATTTCTCTCACTAGTTGTTGAAGAAAACATTGTCATACCAATAAAATAACCCAGATACATGAAGGTGTAACAAAGCTACGTAATCAATACAATACGAAACTTTGCTAGGCAACTTTCTGAAAATTATTATTGTGTTTTCAACTGTCAAAACAACCCCTTCAAAGTTGGAATTGTATCTATATTTTCCTCAGACCTGAATTAGCTTTGATAGCTGTGTGTCTAGAAGTATGACTTATATAATTGTGGTGACTACTTGGTAGTATAAGAAACCAGTATAGACTCAGGAGCTCTGTAGAAATGTAATTTGTATACTGACAGCCAATGTCTGAGACATTCTACTAGTGAGCACGGCAGGCCAGTGTTGTAATTGCTTCATATTCTTGGTTAGGTATTTCAAAGCTGACTTGTTTATGTGCAACTATACTTTGATTCCTTTTATACACTATATGATTTCAAACATGTGCTGAAGTAACTTCAATACTTGGTAAATTATCTTAGCCAGCAAGCCCCTTCACTGATGTGAACACCACGGCATTCAGAAGCAGACTGAGGTCTGGGAGTTTACGTTAGCTGAATTTATTGGGTGGTTTTATAGTCCAGCCTTGCTCTTTAAGGTAAAGTTTGTAGGAAAGAAGTTGTTTTCTACTTTAACAAACAGTAGAACCAAAGAAATGACTTTTTTGGCCGCATAATTTACTTGTACCTAAACGAAGATGTTTATAAGGACTCGAATATTCACACAAGTGTGAAAGGATCTTAATTATAAGGTTTTCGTTTAAATTTATACCTTCTTCAAGATGCCCAGAGTGGTCTCCCTTGCTGCCCTGCTCCATGGTCTGTCGCTCCTTGCGTCTGCGCTTCTCCTCTAAGATTTCGTCCAGGGTCTTGACTCTCCACTTCTCGCCGGCTGAGGTGTTTTGCTGCTGCTGCTGCTTGTCGGAGCTGGACATTCCATCAACCTTCAAGTGCTGCTATGCTGAGGCCCTGAGAACAAATAAACAAACAAATAAATTAATAAATCATGCAAATTAAGGGCCCAAAATCTAATCATTTCGAGGTTTCATAAAGGGCACCGTCTACCAACGCTGCAATGCTGAGGCCCTGAGAACCAATAAACAAACAAACAAATGAATTAATAAATTATGCAGATTAAGGGGCTCAAAATCTAATCATTTCGAGGTTTCATAAAGGCCTACCAACCAAATATCAAGACAACCCAACCAGGCATTCTCCTGTTATCGCATTTATACAAACTTTAAGACAAAGACACACACACACAAACACACATAGAGTCACAGACACACAGACAGACACACAGACAGATGCTGGGCAAAACATACTAGTAACCTTCTTGGCAAAGGTAATACCAGTAACACCACTTACATGTACACCAAACATCAAAAACTATGTTCATTTGTTCGTCACCCAAAACCTAAGACTACTGCGTACTACACCAGAGAACTGCGTAGTCTTAACAGTTTCAGATGATACAAAAACAGGAAAGGTCTGCTGCAGTACCAAGAACAGATGCTAGAAGGCCTAAAATGACCTTGACCTATGTCTTACCAAGACAGAATAGGGGGTCCAGAATCACCGCATATCCCTACGCTCTAAGCGAGAGCGAGACACGAGTACAGGTCTCTTCATTTGACTTTGAGTGCTATAAATTACATCATTATAATAATATACATGTTGTTCAAATTGTACATTGGAATGGTATACACATGTACATGTACATTTACCTATTTTCAATGCACAAGCTAATGCAGACAAGAAACGTACATGTAGATTTAACAAATGATGTTTAAAGAGCAAATCATACCAAAATTTCTTACTGAATTTAAGGGAAAGAAGTCCACTTTTTGATTGACACTTTGATTGACACATGTCTGCACCCTACTGACGCACACTGTGGATTAACCTTTTAATCCAATCAGGCTCACATCCGTCACAGGCATCCAATGACCTACAAGGATACTGTAGATCTTGAAATATTTGAAGTAACTTAACTTTAAACTTAAAATCTAAGTTTGTGGTTTTTGCTGTCATTTTTCTTACCAATGTACCATAAATTATACCCAGAATGAATTCATTGTAAATCTTCACACTCCCCAAACACAGATAAATAGTGGTTCAAAATAACCCAAATTGATCACACTTTTGGGTCGAGGAAAAAGTTCAGGGCCTTTTTTAAAAAGGGGAACAACTTTGAATACTTCACTGTTCAGGCTCACATTCACCTGAGGTGTCCAATGACGTCAGAAGGAAAAGGGCAATATCTGTCTCCAGATATTGCCTGGAGCTGTCTCCAGGACCCATCTTTCCGTCTCAGGAAGGAAGTTTGCTTTTTGGGATAAAGAACAATTTCACCCCACCCATAAAAAAATCTGAACTTCATGACGTGAAACTGATGAAAATGTAGTTTTGTAAGCTTCAAGTTCAAGTTTAACCATCCTAGACTAGAGTAGTCTTATCAGGTTGGTACATTGTAAGTCACTGCATAAAAAGACACAAACGGCAAAAACAACAAGCACCAAGGTTCCCTTATTTAAGAGGGGGGGGAATCAAGTATCCATTCTATTTTAGATCTGTGTGCTCTTTTGATCTCGCAATACAGAGCAGTGCTAGTCTAGCATTTGTTTTTTGACACACTATTGGCATCTGAATATTCGCCTAAAATATTGGCCAGCGTTTTGATTGGCTTGAAGTCATGCAGTTCTTGTAACGGCGCGACACTAATACGACAGGCTCTTACATGTCATCCTGCAACACTTATTCATTTTTCCGAGTATAAAGAGGCGCCATACTCTTTGACAAAAAGTCACGTTTGCTGTTTCAAATTTACATTGTAAATTTGTCAGGAGTACATGGGTTTTGCAATTAAGTTTTGCAGTTTTCCCTTGTGTATTTTTTCGGACCGACACCCTGGTCTGACTTGACCGAGGAGTCGGGCCGACTTGAGTCTTGAGATTTACCGAGAGCCAAGTACGAAGCAGAAACACTGTCACAAAAATCGTATATATGTTTTTAAAAAGGGACATGTTTTTTTTATAAGGGGGCAAATTAAATCCACATATGTTTTGAAAATAGGGCCGTTTTTTTAAAGGGGGCAAATTAAATCCACATATGTTTTGAAAATGGCACATGTTTTTAAAAAGGGGGCAAATTAAATCCACATATGTTTTGAAAATGGGACATGTTTTTTAAAAGGGGGCAAATTAAATCCACATATGTTTTGAAAATAGGACATGGTTTTTCTTATGGGTCATATCTTTTAAAACAATATGCATCTTAAAAATAACCAAAATGAGAATATGAGACGAAAAAAAAAACATACACCATTTTCATTTTGTACCGTGTATAAGTTTATTCCCCAATCCAGGAAACCCACCGGTTTGCAAAGTGGTGCTTTCAAAATGGTCTATCGTTTCCGATTTACCCCCCATTTTGATAGTGGTGCTTTCCAGTTACGCCGATTTCAAACTGGTCGATTTCAAACTGGTCGATTTCAAACTGGTCGATTTCAAAGTGGTCGATTTCAAACTCCAAACGGAAATGAAATGACGTAAGTCGGAAATGACGTAAGTCGACGCTCATCGCCAGAGAAGCCACCAGGTATCGGTGATCGCTGTTTACGTCCTTGTTTTCACCGTCTTGTACGCGTTTTCTGATCAGCTACGTGTCCCCAGGATATACCAGGTTTGTGTTGAATTCAGACTATATAAAGTCTTGTTTGTTTCATAAATATGATTAAATTCGACTGGAAATGCGTGTTTTGTAATGACGCCAGATGGGGGAGGGGGGCATGAACTCGTACGAATACATGTTCACCACGCGTATACACCACCATTTGTTACTAGTAATAATGTTTTATCTGTGTGCATGTGCTTACATAATGAACACATCTAGACCTTCTGGTGAAACGGTGTTGCTTTCCAGGATAGTTGGCCATTCTTACGGGAAACTTCAAACATATACAAAGAAGAATGGTAGAAAGGTTGAGCCTCGTATGTGTATGCCTTGTTGCTGTGATTTATTATGTTATAATATTTGTGTGTATGATCTAAGGATAACAGTATGGCTATTTCTTGAGAGAAAAGAATTGTGTAATGAACGTGGCAAACATGAACACATGCTACATAATTTGATCCCAGTTTGCACATGAAAACATTTCGATTTAGTTACATTTATTCATCAGCTTTCACTGTTGCTCGTCAATATATGTGTATATTTTTTTTTGTTCTTTGCTAGTTTTATGGACACCAGCAATAAAGTGGCTGGGCCATATCTGCGAGTCAAGGACTGGAGTCAGATGCCACTAAGAACTGTTGACTCGGAGCGAAATTCTACAAGTCTGTGGAGCAGCTTCAACCTTCCATGGACATGTTAACTGTTTTTGTGTAACTGAAGACATTCAAATTTTTCAATGCAATTTCAGTAGGTGTATACATGATAGTGAACACTGTAACTAGTATAAGTATAAAGGTATGTACCATACGTTTGGTGTTCGGAACTTCCCCCTCCAACCCCTGCGTTTGACTTCAGTAGTTCTTTCTAGGATGTGTTGACTACTGTATTTTGACAAGATAACACAAATATGTTTCCTTCAATTTTAGCCTCACATCATTGCCTTGTCTAAGATTCAACTTTAGGCATGTAAGAAACCACGGTTTTCTTATATAAGTAAGGTTTTTATTGCACAAGAAAAATACTATTAGTGTTGTAGCCTTTTGCGTAGAATATGTTAACTATTATAGTGTAATTATTATTAAAAATCCATTTCCTGCAACTTCATGCCTCAGTCCGACTGATATGAGACACATGGGAAATCCCCCAAGTTCTTCTTACATATTGATGATAACTTTTACTCTACTAGTACATTGCATTGCACAATACATTGAAGGTACAGCAGCATTCTTCACAAAGCACAATCTTCATCTTCAATGGGAATGGAAAATACACTCCAAGGTCTATTCATATACTACAATGATGGATGTACATGTACAGTCTGTCACAAACTGAAAGTGACCAAAGCGTACATGTATATTGAAACACAAAGTGGTGAATTTTTGAATAAGAATAAGTATAATAAGAATAGGTAAGAAAGGAACTTGAGGAGAAACCCTTGCCATCTGACAAAGGATGAATATTGAACAATCTACAAAATGTACAATCTGCATGTGATTTTTTTTTCCGTCAATTAGGACATACAGACCATGCTTGTCCGTACTAGGGGTGGGTACCGGTACCGTGTACCGGTACAAAACCGGTATTTCTTAATGGACCGGTCCAAAAAAACCGGTCTGTAAAAAATCAGTGGACCGGCCAATGGACCGATTAGAAAATTCATAGTACCAGGCGGCCACATAACTGGTCTAAGAAAATACAAAACAGCAGATTTAACTTCGTTTTCGAAGACGTTACTCTCATCTCCCAAATAAACGTACCGGTACGTTTATTTTTTTCAGCCTCAAAATCCACCCAGTACGTTCTTATTTTGGACGGTACGTTTATTGTTTTTTTGAAAATCCATCGGGGCTTTGCTTACCAGAGATCCCCCTTATGTCGAAAGTTTAGTTTTCTTTCCATATTTCCCCGATATTTTTGCTCATAAATGGCTATTTTTCGACCAAATCACGTGGATTTCCCCGCCGATACAATGACCCGGCATTTGTGAAACCCTGGCGGTACTAACATATCGGTCGATCTCGCTACAAAGTAACGTTGTTATTAGGGGAAAATAAGACGGTACACTGAAGTTTTGAAATGTATTTTTCATATAAACAAGTTTGACAGTCTCTGTTTAGATCGCAAACCAAAGCACGCTGATCAGAAAACAAATAACATGTATTTTCCAGCGGCACACAATGTTTCAAGTAACGTTACACATGTAAGATTACTCACGTGAGATCAAGGAGGTTAAAATACAGCCTTTCCCAAAAACTTTGAAAAGCTACAAACAACACCTTGTAAAAATTGTGTCATAGCATTAGAAACTGTATAATCACTTTAAAAATGTACTAGAACATTTCAATCCTACCACAAACATGTACATTTAGTCCTTCGAAAATCGCCACAGTAAAGACGCACGGCAGTGATATTCCGTGGGAATGTTTCTCATGCAAGGAAGAGCTCACCTCAAAGAAGGGGAAACAACTTTTTTTGATCTATAAATAAAACTCCTTTGCCTCAGTCAGAAATGTGCATGACAATTTAACAAAAATAAGTTTCCATAGTAAAGTCTATACACAAAATTAGATTGCAATCTAGTCACCGTTATTATCACATAAAAATGCTTTTTAAAAGATCACTCCTCTACAGAGAGAGTGCCGAGGCTTTCCAAGAATTTTGGGTGTAAGCCCCGCCCCTTACTGTGTTGGTTCCGCTACCATGGCTACTGTCTGGCTCACCCTTTCACAGGCCCTTTGATGTGTAACATGAGAACCCTGTGGTTTGTTGCCACCAAACCTCCATGTTGCAACATTGTACAGGCCTGAGGCATCTAATTAACAAATTTGTTGACAATTTAGTCTCTCAAAATGAAAGTTTTTTTCTACATACAAGGGTAATTTTTGGATTTGAAATTATTTGGATTGCAACAACACTGAACCAAGGACAATATATGATAGTATTCTTAACAATATATAATAATGTGGTTTTGTTCTATATGCAATGCATGACACAATAAATGGCACGTTCCTCCTTTTCTGTATGGCTTTTACAAATAAATAATACTTTCACTGAGCATATATTCAGGATATTGTAATTTTCTGTTCAAGTTCTAGATGTTGATACATATCTGAAAAAGGAGTAGACTCTGAAGGTGTGAAGGGAACTGAGAAGTTTGGCGACTACTTGTGTTTGATGATGTCCCTTTATACAATTTTGCTTTATACAATCACTTGCTTCAATTTCCAAGTAGAAAATGCATGTATCATGTACATTTTCACTTGTTGAAAATTGAAAGCATGGTTAGCCCCCGGTTAGGGGTCATAGCGGGGAACCTATGCCCAATTTGTCCAAAAATTTTGCATACTATACATTTAAGTGTTACAAAGAGTAGGGGTCCTTCCCAGCTGTGAGCGTATCAAACCTTACAGTCTGGTCAGGGTTGACATCTTGAAAACGTGAGTCACCTCTTATGTCAATCTTTCCACAAATGTGGTAAATCTCAATAAGTAAATCAGGCATAAACGAATAAAAAGAACCTACCTGCTTATCATCTCCTTTCCCGAGGACAGATTAGTAGCATCACTAGCATGGACACAGTTTACGTGTCAATTTGGTCATTTTCCAGGGGGTATGTTTATTCCGGGGGGTACGTTTATTAGATTTTGAAGATTTGTCCGGGGGGTATGTTTATTCCGGGGGGTATGTTTATTTGGGAGATTGGAGTAGCTGTGAATCATACCTAGAAACACTTAAAGGATTAGTAAACAGATGGCGAGAAGAGTATAATTATAATTTTGAGACAAAGTGCAAACCTAAGAAATTATATCGTTCCAGACATGACGTTTGGAGACTTTTGCGTGTGTCTCGCTCTCCAAAACATGATGTACTGCTACACTATACTATAATCAGGTACAGGTACAGGTCCGGACCTGGACCTGACCCTCTGGACCTGGACCTGGACCGGACCTGAATTGTTTGTACCGGTACCCACCCCTAGTCCGTACAGTAAAAATACATGAGAACCTCTACACAACATCCCACTACATGTATTAGTACATAATTAGATCAAGTTCAGAGAACACACACAGAGATCACACCTTTATCATTTACTCATGATTCATTCAATATCACTGGTCGGAATAAGTATGATACAGGCAACAAAGGACATTCTAGGCTACACCATCATGCTCATATTTTCTAAACAATGACATCATCTGCATAGATACAACTAGATTGAAGAATCATAGCTTCTTATAAAGAGACTGAGTGTTGTGAAACATTACATGAAATGGATCAATTTTCATTTACATGTACTAGCTATTCATTCAATTCATTTACCCTGAGGAATCCAACACTTACAAAATATTCTACAATCATTTGCAAATACAAAAATTTTGTTCACATCAAACTTAATTATCTACAATATTATAAAGCACCAGGTATATCAGGTACGCATATTAAATAAGAACACATACTTCGATGTGCTTACAGATACTTGTATCCAGCAGGGATGAAAATCAACATGTTTCCATTGCTTCAGAAAGCACTAAACTGTCAATGTGTGTTGTTTCAAATACATTATAATTTATATACATATCCTTGGTTCAACCATTGGTTGAAAGACTTTGACACATGCATGTGCATATGCATGACATTCATCCTTGTGTAGACAGCATGATGCATCAACAGCTACATTGTATGGTCATAGCACTCATAGGTGCTGTGTATATGCAGCAAGGGCTGGGAAAATCCCTACAGTGCCGATCCTCTGGAGCATACTATTAGTAAGAAACAAGGAAAATGCGTTCAAATGGACATAACAACAATTCCCAGTGGCAACAAGGTAAGTTATTCAAAATGTCTAAAAAACTATGAATAATACGTGGTAAATTTACACGCTATGCATATTTTTACAAACCTGAGAAAAACATGCCAGCCAGCAAGGACAAGTAATTTTTATCTTCGTCTGGAATCTGGATAGATATTCCTTTCAAACTAATGCACAATCATACAAATTTATACTCGCTAAGGTCTCTTAACAAACAGAATAAGAAACACAAATTTATTTTTGTGGCTTCCTGGGTTCGTATCAGACTACAAAAATCGTGTCCGAACTTGCACATGGTTGCGCCGGCCGTTCGCCCCCCTCCCCATTCCCCTCACTGACTACGGAGCAAAACTATCGCAAGTTTGTACATTTTAACAATTCATATCAACGAAAATTGAACCACATATCATATCATTGATCGTCTCAAGTTGTTACAACGTAAAGTGAAGAGTTCCTCGATAGCTAGCTCGGCACGCAATTTGCGTAGTTTTGTAATCTTCCAAACGATACGGCTGCATTACGATTTACATTCTATAAAGTACCGATTAAACATGCAACTCTAAAATTATTACAACGTGAAAAAGTCAACACAAACCTGGTATATCCTGGGGACACGTAGCTGATCAGAAAACGCGTACAAGACGGTGAAAACAAGGACGTAAACAGCGATCACCGATACTTGGTGGCTTCTCTGGCGATGAGCGTCGACTTACGTCATTTCCGACTTACGTCATTTCATTTCCGTTTGGAGTTTGAAATCGACCACTTTGAAATCGACCACTTTGAAATCGACCACTTTGAAATCGACCACTTTGAAATCGACCAGTTTGAAATCGACCAGTTTGAAATCGGCGTAACTGGAAAGCACCACTATCAAAATGGGGGGTAAATCGGAAACGATAGACCATTTTGAAAGCACCACTTTGCAAACCGGTGGGTTTCCTGGATTGGGGAATAAACTTATACACGGTACAAAATGAAAATGGTGTATGTTTTTTTTTCGTCTCATATTCTCATTTTGGTTATTTTTAAGATGCATATTGTTTTAAAAGATATGACCCATAAGAAAAACCATGTCCTATTTTCAAAACATATGTGGATTTAATTTGCCCCCTTTTAAAAAACATGTCCCATTTTCAAAACATATGTGGATTTAATTTGCCCCCTTTTTAAAAACATGTGCCATTTTCAAAACATATGTGGATTTAATTTGCCCCCTTTAAAAAAACGGCCCTATTTTCAAAACATATGTGGATTTAATTTGCCCCCTTATAAAAAAAACATGTCCCTTTTTAAAAACATATATACGATTTTTGTGACAGTGTTTCTGCTTCGTACCAAGTGGGTAATGGTCCAAGTCGTCTTGATTCCTGTTCAGTCAAGTCCATTATGGGGGGGGGGGGAGGGGGGTGATAATAATATCTTAAATCCTTAAGTTTAGTATACATAGAGCTTTAACTTCCTCTTTGACTTCTTGAATGCTTTAAAGAAAATCACTTTATTTTTGTACTTTAAGGTCTCATTCATGAGTTTTTTCGCCCCATAGGCTTACATGTTAGAAAACGTGTTTTTACATTGGGCACGTTCGTAATGAAGCTATAGGAAATGCACCAATGTTATTCATTTTATGTTGAGGACATTTACCCTAGATCATGAAAAAAAATTGCCAACAGTTTCACTACATAGAATCTCTTTTTATAGCAATTACAACCTGCACTTGGCTACACACCCAAAAAGCCACTTTCCAGCTGCAAACGCATGACCACATCACACACTATGCCCGGGCTGTGTACCTCCAACCTTGCGCGCGGCTGCCGAACTTTGCCTGCTACAGTCAAACCTGCCTAGGCGACCACCTTTTCAACGCGACCACCTGGCCATGGCGACCGCTTTTTCTCGGTCCCGAAAATTTTCCCCATAGGCACAAGCATTAAGCTGCCTGCCCAAGGCGACCACCCGTCCAACGCGACCGCGACCGCCACGAATTGGGACCGCACAGAGCACAATCCCTGCCCATGGCGGTCGCCTAATTTTCAAGCGTGTGGTGACATCAGATCATTTTGCTGTCGGATTTCACGGAAATGTTTTCAAGACTTTAAAGGACAAAAATAAGATCAAAAATATATGGAATAGCAATGTTATACCATCGATTCCTCCATGAAGTGTTTTAATAAAACGTTCCCCCTATAAACATTGTAAAGACAAATGTTTGTGATGTTGTTGTGCCTATCGTAATCTTATAGTTTAACGTGAACTCAGTTTCGTTTAAACTCAACTTTCAAAACGAATACGTAGTGCATGGCGTCAGAAAGTCAGATTTCACAGAAATTACTATCTATTTCTTGTATTTTCAACAAAAATGTGTCTGTATCTTGCTAAATTCCGCCGAAAAATGACTTCGCGGCGGGCAAAACATCAGGCGAGAAATGTTGTTCCTTGGTCCCGACGCCATCTTGGATTTCGGGCGGCCCGGATTTGGCGTACCGCTGACCTTTGTAAAACACGATGATTTTGTGTATGAATATTTACGAATACTCTAGTTATTGGTGAAAATCAAAATTCTTATTTTCTTTTTATTTCCATGAATCTCGCAAAACTTTATTGGACGCTGTGCGTTCTGCTGCACTGACTTACCCTTCGATGCGGTGGCACAGAGCTTCGCGGCGCGGCGCGACGAAATCACCGTTTTCATCTTTAGTTGTCAGATCGAAATTTTTTTGACCCTCAGGTTCATCCAGCGGTCGGCGACCCAAAAAAGGCTGGGACCAGCAGGCGTTTTCTAGGGATCTGTCTTAGGCCTTAAAACTTCGATGATGTGCGTGCCTTGTTTGTACTATTCAATGTAACGTGTGAATGCGGGAGGGCGCTGCGAGATCATCGAGGCAACCATCGTTTTGTAGTCAAAATTATGACGAAAATTTGGACACGATGTAGCGGTATACAATTATTACATCGATAACGGAAAATGTAATTTTTGTAGGATCTTTCTGTCAATGAGAATTGAACCTGGTGAGGGTCATGCTGTCTAAATTCACATAATTTTTTTATCATTTACGTACTGTATTTGAAAACCTCGACCTGGAAACATGTGAGTGGAATCCTCGTCATGGCGACCACCTGTCCATCGCGACCGTTTTTGCCCGGTCCGCCGGGTGGTCGCCTTGGGCAGGTTTGACTGTAATTTCTTCAGATACAAACAAGCTTTCATCAGTTTGACGCTTGAGATCAGTTGGGCTGGCTAAAAGGGAATTTCCCATCGATATAGACACACGTTCATGCAGCCGTTCATTTTTTGGGCAACGGACTCTTTTAGGGTGCCCACTCGGAGTATTACAGGAATGACACCTTAAGCAAAATGGGGCAAAGTCTGGTTTTTGTGTTGTTTGTCGTTGTCTCCGCTTACATGCTGCTTTGTCATACATCCCTTAATGTAGCATATTTTTGTCTGACTCTGAGGTACAGGGAGAGTTGAGATATGGGTAAGGGGGTGAAGTCTGCCTTCTCTTGTTCTCCCTGGCTTTTATGCCACAAGATGAACTCCTACTTTGAACAAACAACAAACTAACAAATAACAAAAGCTTCATAACCAAAATGTCAAACATACACACATTTATACCACACAAGCAAGTCGTGACATTCTAGTCACAGGCAGAATTAGAAATAAAATGCAAGGAAATAAAAACGTTTCATTCGTCTCATTTGCTGCCCCCCTCCCAACAAGACACATGCAACTTTCAAGATATTCGACTCTCAAGAGCTTTCTACAAAATCTAAGACTGCTTTTATAAAATGGGTACTTTCTTATAATATAAAGAATTACATTAACTCAAAAACTAGCGTCATACAGTCATCAAAATGTGATTTTTTTGGTAAAATTGTCAAAAATCCATGAAAAACACTCACGTCTCTTCCAAGCGCCAACAACCGCACTACCTGACGGGAAAGATATTAGGCTAGTCTAAAATTTCAGGTGTTTTTTTTGGTCACTCTAAAAACAGGAAAAATGGTAAATGTTCTATAATGAAATGTTAGGTACTTAAGATACTTAAAATTATCAAATTTTGCATATTTTCATAATTTTTCTCTGTATTTTTGATAAAATTACAATATATTTCACCCCCCATCATAGTGTAGCTCTTAGTACAGTCTACAATGGATCAGTCCAAAATTCTCCAACGGAAAAAAAAAATTCAATTTTTGATTCCTCTTATATCTTAGAGAAATTGAAAATTTTGTTACAATTTTGTTATTTGTTGATATTATTGGGAATTTGCATATATCATTTTCATTTATTTAATATATTCTCACGTTTTTCTTCTGTCTTGCATTGGATAATCAATATGTAGCGCCCCCCGTTCTTTTGTGGTCGTTAGTACATTCCAAGATGGACTCATGTTTGCTGGAAGTCTTTTGGTTTTCTTTGATTTCGGCCTTTTTGCTCGGGTGGACCGTGTACACCTTATTTCCCACCGCTCCAGACTTCCTCCAAGACCTCCTGCACTACGGGAAGTGTAAGGTGGTCAGGGATGACCGCAGTTGGCTCCGAGTCTTCGATATTCCGAAAAGGTTGGTCCGTGTGTTACGGTGATTTTTATAGAGAAAGGCGTTGTTGTTTTTTTGGATCAGCTCAGAATTTATGTATCATATCCACCTTATGGTGGACGCAGATTTGTATGTATTTTCCCCTGGGATATCCCTTCTAAAATTAGTTGTTTTTCTTGTGTGTATAAATGTGGATTTTGATTTTAGACACGATGTTTTTGTACCGACTGTAGCCCATATTGAACAAGAGATATGTTGATCTTTGATGATGATAGCCTTTCATGATATTATTGTTTTTCATATGAAGACCGTTTGAATTTATCGGCTGAAAATACTTTGATGCAAAATCGTATTTCTATTGTGTGTGGTTTCGTGTGTGTGTATGTGTGTGTGTGTGTGTTTATTTTTCTGCAGTGTAGTTTCATGTTCTATCAGAGGGTATACCGTTTGAGGGGGTGAAGTCTGCCATACCTGCCTTATTAGTGCATGTGTGTGTATGTGTATGTGTGTGTGTGTGCGTGTGTGCGTACATGTGTGTGTGTGTGTTTGTTTATTTTTCTGCAGTGTAATTGCTGTATGTTCTGCCAAGAGGGTACTAGTATACCGTTTGAGGAGCACCAGGGGATGAAGTCTGCCATCTCTGCCTCATGTGTGTGTGTCTGTGTGTGTGTGTTTGTGTGTGTGTTTGTCTGTGTGTGTGTGTGTGCGTGCACGCACTATTTGAAGAAAATATCATACATTTAGTTGTACAGTCTCAATTCTCAAATACTATATATACATCATAAAATGGGTACCTTTAGCAGTTTTTATTTCTAAAAAAGGAAACTTTTATGGACAAGTCTTTACGTATGCAAATTCCTGGATAGATCATATGCCATGTTTGCTGCTGAACTTTTCAAATTGCAATAGATTACACGCAACTATAGTAATAGAAAGGTCCCAAGCAAATATGTAATGTTTACCTTCACTCTACTCATGGTCCAGCCTAACAACCTATTGCTCTGGTTATCCTTACTAGAACACATTCATATATTTTCATGTAAATGTATGGTGACCATCCCCTCCAGCTCTGTCCTGCCACTTGCTACATAATGTAATCAAACACCATAGGCTGTCTGCGACTACTTTACCGGTAAGTTAGGTGGTAACCATAGTGAGAGGTGCCTGGTCCAGGTCATTGACCTTATTTGTTTGGAGAAGAGGAAGAAACTGATCTTGAGCAAAAACAATTTTGTTTACCTTTCATAAAGGTTTCCTACTCAAGTCAAACACATTCATATGTACTAGTATGATGACCAGCCCCTCCAGCTCTGTGCTGCCACTTGCTGCATTATTATTGAATACCACAGGGTGCCTGCTATTGACCCTATTTGTTTGCTGTCATTGACCTTATTTGTTTGAAGAAGAAGAGGAAAAAAATGGAACAAGAACATTCATGTAATTGTATGCGTCCATTCCATGAAGGTTTCTTACTCAAACGCATTCATAATAATTAATTTACTACTAAATAGTATAGTGACAAGCCCCTCCAGATCTGTCCTACCATATCACTATAAATATTAATGTAATCGGATACCGCAGAGTGCCTGCTACTTTACCAGTAAGTTGTAACCATGGCGACAGCCATCACGTCCAGGTCATTGACCTTTTTTGTTTGGAGAAAGAGAAACGGAGTAAAAACAATTTGTTTACTTCTGTGAAAGTTACCATCATAATATAATACTTCATGTCAGGGAGATTATGTACATGTATATTATTGTGTGTACAAACGTGTTCTGAGTTCCACGTGTTTGTTCCGACTAATAGATTGCATTTGTGACCTCTTTTTCATGCATTAAACATAATTGCGTAGGAAATGTCAGACATATCGTATGTCACTTTCCGTACAGGTCAACCATGTGCCAACCGAAAGTCAAAACAGTGTGTGATTAATCAAACGGGAATTCCCCCCCTCGTAAATCAACATACATGTAAGGGAGGTCATATTACTCATAAATTGTATAGGTCAACAGGGGACTGTGCCCTAATGGCTTTTTTAATTACAGGTTTGCGATAGCAAAACCTGTTTTGTTTTCGTGTTGTATCTGACATCATGCAGCCGGCCATCTTGTTTTTTGTGTAAAAATGGGTACCTGACTTCCGTTGGGAGGTAGTAAAAAAGGTGGTGGAGGGAGAGGGATGGGCTCCGCCTTCCAATACTGTGCTCCAATACACTATAGGCTTTAAGACTATATATCTTTAGGCCTACTAGTAGCAAAAAAAATTGTTGTGTTTCCTGTTGTGGTCCCCCAAAAATAGGGTCCGTAGGGCTTCGCTTTTTTTTTTTTTTTTTTTACTCAGGTGACACCAATCTTACTGTTTGGGCCAGCCTCCTAACCATTGCACTCAATTGTCATGTGTTTAAACATGCACTGTCCGGAGGGGGGTGAACAAAATCTAATAAAGCACCCCCGGAATAAAGTTACCAATTGGAAAAGTGGCAGGTGAATTATTAAGAACATACATGTATAATAATAAGCTACCTTTCTCTTGAAATCACAGAACCCACTTAATACTAGAAAAAGTGGGACTTTTCGTCTTCCACTGCTTCCAAAAAAGAAGTCAAACCCAGCTAATTTAGATATAGCCAACAATTGTATATAGTACCAGTAACCTATTGTTACAGCAAAGTCAGACACAGTTTACTGACGCATGTATGTTTTTCCTATGTTTTTATCATGTATTTGCAATTAGCCCACAAGCATGAACTTGCAATAAACTTCTTCAATAATCACTAAATAGTATTTAGTGATTATCATACATGTGATGGCAGCTTCTTCGTTCCGAAGATCATTGGGAAGGTTATCCTCCTCTGCAGGCTCTTCTGTGGCTGTGTAGCCCAATCCTGGATATCATACATGGGATATTCTTAATAATTCACCTGCCACTTTTTTGTATTATACAGTATTATCACATAGGTAGATGGCGTCGACCAATCAGAAGCCACCATTGCCCACAATAAGTGGTCTGTTATCACGCCATAACACACCACTTATTGACGTCATGTCAGAACACAACCGTTCCATTTTGTAGAGGTGGTATCTTTTTTATGAATCTTTTTCTTAACCTTGTTTAAAAAATCTTTATAACCGTTGCATTTTGTAGAGGGGTATCTATTTGATGAATATTTTTCTTAACCTTGTTTAAAAAAATCTTTAATGTCTTAGAATTCCTAAAAATTTCCTTAGAATACATGAAAAAGGGAAAACAAATTCAAAATTCCCAAAAATGTTCCGCGTGTTCAGGCGTTATGACACCATATACACCTCGGGGCGGGTCATTAACCCTTAAATCTATGTCATCGTCCAGTTGCTTTATCACTGTCACAACATTTTAACATCTTTCTTTGTTTATTCTATAATAATTGTTCCAAAGTTAAGAATTTTTTTAAATCCCAGCTTAGTAAAGAGACTCATTCAATTTTCAATGTTGCCAATGAAAAACAAATCAGCACTAGTACTGTACTAGCAACACTTCGCCCCATAGAAATAAACAGCAACTCAAACACTGTCCTCTACCGGTAGTTACCGGTACTGCAGGTTTGTGTCATTACTCTCAGGCATTCTTGCGATATTTAGCGTTAATTTGAAAATCCATCATGGCGGCTCCAAAATATCGTCTTTCGACCGGGTGCCGCACGCTCTCTTTTCGGATGGATTTTTGCGTTTCAGGCAGAATAAAACAAGTTGACTATGGATGCAAACGAATGAAAAAGTATCGGTAACTTAATTAACTTCTTTGGTTGGGGGTCGATGTCTGTGTTTTGATTGAAAATTTACGAAAGTGAGAGTGTGTGTGTGTGTGCACGTGTTTGACATTAGAAGAGTAGAGCTTCCTTGGTCCCAATTTTCTACTTCTTGCAAATAATTACCGCAAATCGACTTCTCAGGCCTGAAATTTAGGTACCGTACTGCATAACCTGGGTTTAGAAATAACTTGCCGATCAAAATATCGTTGCACTGAACAACTGCGCAAGTGGGTATTTCGCACGCTATTTTTCATCACTCTTCCTCTTTTTCACTCAAGATCAGAAATTATTTTTCCCAGCGACCGATACCCCCCAAAAAAAGGCTGTACTAGGGTCAGGGGGTTTTGCTAGGGTCGGTCGGGTAACCAGAAACACAACATTTTTTTTCCTAGGCCTAATCTTTAATTTAAAGCTTTGCAGTACTAGTCATTACCAATTGCAAAATCCTCACACAAACAAACATGTCCCTATTTTGTTTCAATGGAATGAACTTGAAAACAAGTTGAACTTTTGATTTTTCACCTTGCTTAAGAGATGTAAAATCTGTTTGGTGAACTAGGTGAAGATATTATTTGATTTGATACACAAAATCATGTAGCTCAACATGAGAGTTCAGACTAGTGGTTTACAAGATCATTTCCAGATCATAAGGCCATGACTTTGAATCATACTCTAGTATACTGTAATAAACTAATTATCTTCACGGTAGGTTTATGGTTGAAACAGTTCTGTGCAGTTAGAAAATACAGTGTACGCATTGATTTTGATTTAATTTGATTTTATTTGACTGTAGGAAAGTACAGCCAGGACTACCCATTGATACGTTGTAAACTGTTATAAATATTAAGAGTCAGACAATCAACATGCTGATGAATATGATTTTTCGATTGAGACTGGTCACAGCGAAAACTGCCTACGTTTCCAGATTTACAGTACTGCAAATGCATTTAAGTTCACATGTTTTTTTATTTCGAGCTAAGGCGAAAATGGAGTGTTCGCGGTGGTTTTAAGTTCACGGTAGCCCTATTGTCACGTACATGTACTGCTACTAGTACAGTATTGGACAAAAAATGTTCGCGGTGGTTTTAAGTTTGCGGGTAAAAGGTCGCCACGAAAACTGCGAACATAAACCCACCTCGAACATTTCTGCATTTACAGTATCTTTCCAACTATTTAGGATCAAAAATCTAACCTGCCTGTAAACTGCAGTTTGAATGGAAGCTGCCAGGTGGGATTTCTCAGATATCCAACAATCTTTTTTAAGACATTCTTGAATTTTTCTTTCGTACATTGTATTTTTCCTTGGGCAATTTGATGCCTACCCACAAAAGAGTCTTTGCATGTCAAAATCGATTGATCACTGTGAAAGTGATGTGAAAGTGATACCTTTTCTGTCCATGAATTTCAGAAACATGACGTCTAGTATTCGAACCTGTGAGTAGCTTTGGTATTGTGATTTGATTAATTAACCCAAAATTTTAGTATTTCAGGGCTTATTAATATTAGTACAGACTTTAAGTGACCCTGCTAGCATGTTATGTAATCAACTCACGTACATTTGTAGCTAGGGCTTCTAATTAATGCCCACAAGATTTTCGAGCATAACTCATTCATTGTGTTCACAAGTTACAACCTTACTCCAAATTCTGCCGATTAATCTCCAAGGATATTGTTTTGGCCCTTTGGCTAACATGTATGTAGTATATCTATTTCTTTGCCCCCAGTACATGTACATTGATCTGTTTGGAGATTGTGCAGAACCTCCTTCCCCCACCTTAGGCAAAATTAATCCCTGCACAAAAATACATGTAGCTTATTCTGAATAGGGAGGATGATTGGAATTCAGGACATCTTTTGATATAGAAACAAAAAAGATGTTTTTCTTATATTTTTTTATATTTGCATATTTTGTGTTTATATGCAATTTACATTTTTTGGCAAAATTTAATGTAAAGATACTGCGCACTGTTGATCTTTTGATGTGCCTGAAAATTTATGTGCTGCAAGTGCAAAGTTGTATGAATCATATTTTCCAGACGTTGCTCCTGATCTGTGAATATTCATGTTTTGCCAGCATTGAAGTGAAGTTCAAAGTGTTGGCAAGCGTAGATCCACATCTGGAGTCACGTAGGGTTAATACCAACAACAAAGAAGCATGGAAAGGAAGATTATGAGCTTGCAGATCTCGAGCTTTTGTTGAAATAAAGATTCGACATCAGAATGCTTGATGATAATGCTGAAGGTCCATTGTACTAGGGGCCGCAGGCTTGACCGTTTACGTCACCAACCCGGCCAATTGCAAAACAGGGCTCAAAATACTGGGTGCATGTGCATTTTTGTGCACCAAAAATTAGAGCTGTCGCAATTGCACCTAATTTTTGACTGTGGGTGCACCAGTGGACCTACATTGTACACGTAGATATTTTTGTAGGCTACTGTATACGTGTTCATGTATATGCTAGTACTAGTATATATTAGTCAGAATATTCCTCGAATTCAAATATACATGTAAGTACTACTTGTATCAGGCAAAGGAATACAACCTTTCTTGTACTTTGTTTGATGTACAATATTATTTATTTGCTTGTTTAAAATGTTGAAGTCATTTTTCGGTGTAATGTAGCCAATGATGATATGTGCACCAGAATAAATTTCCAGCCCTGCATTAACTTTTATATCTACTATAACCGAAAAGCGAGGAGAAGTTTATCTTTATGCTGGCCATATTCTCTTGTATCCGTTAACAGTAACAGTTACTTGTTATTTTGTTTTGTTGCGACCTGTACTTAGCCAAGTGTGGCAGAAATGTGCAATAAAGGTCTTCATTCATTAACAATGAATGAAACCCTCACTAATACTCTTCCAGGGGGGATCAAATGTCAAGTTGCAGATAAAGTTAGGCCAATCATCTATCACATCTGCATATCTGCTGTTAGTGTGACGGTTGCATCCGTTGCTTAGTATGGTGACATACAGAAAAGCAAGTTCTTGAGTCACAACCACATATTTACATGAGCCAAAGTTTCGATGGCCGTCTGTCATGCATCTTCATCAGGGCGATACTCATGACTGGTTTCACTGTGCACTGAGGCTAGGTGTTACTGCTAACAATGCAGTCCCAAACGTAGTGCGCTGTGAACCTAGCCTCAGTGCACAGTGAATTCAATATTGCCCTGTTGAAGATGACAGACGATCGTCAAAACGTCAGCTCTTGTAAATACTTGGTTATGAATAATAAAGAGCTTTGCTATTCTGTATGTCACCAACCTGTTGAAATTATTCACGGATGTTGACATACAGTTTGTAAAGCCTGTAGCAATTGTATTATTGTAAGATGTGTAAGTCATTTTGTATAATCAGAAGTTCAGAACAGTACATAGAGATACATGACATGTATGAGGTCTCCGAACTCTTCTTATAAATTCAACTTTACGTGTTACTAACACGTAAAGTTGAATTTACGACAAGATATGATGATGATGCCCTCGGAAAAGGTACTAACACTGTTAGTACCTTTTCCGAGGGCATCATCATCACATCTTGTCGCTCCACTGCTGTAACCACTGACGGGCAGCCTGCAGGTTGGCCTCTCGTAGATCGTCATCAGTGCATGTTGTACCAAGTTCAAAGTTCTCTCCCAACTTGAAGCCTTGCCCCATCTCAGCATGTTGTCACCGGTCCTTGCTACCTTGGCTCTCAGGCTCTGTTGAGAGTGACCCAGTCTCTCCTCGGTAGGTCTGCTCCTAGGCCGAAGTTAGTGACTCGCTGTAGGAGGTGGTAGAGCCTCATTACTGTTGGTCATTCTCCTTCCACCTCTCCGAGGGCATAATGTAGATGGAACAAATCAGGCGACCCCGGATTCAAACCCAGTCCCTCTGGGTTCTCGGCCAGACTACCCTTCTGCTATGCCACCGCGACGCTACAAATTAGCATATGAAATCTTAATCATGTACATGTCTGTTTTTTTCCCAGATGGTTCAGCCACTTCTACTACGAGGGCGTGGTGTGGAACAGTTTCATCCTGCTGGTGGCCCTGCTGTCGTTCGTAGGGGGCGTCCCCGCCTTCTGGTGGCTCCAGGAGGGGCTCAGCTTCATCAGCAACTACCCCCTGGACCCTCCAACTGGTGGGTAGTGGACCTACATGTACATGTAACTTGCTGTGTACCTAAACTCATGTTCAGGTTCAGGTCCGGATTTAGATCCAGAGGTTCAGGTTCAGGGCTGGACTTACAAGTCTGTACCTTAACCCATGGCGTATGTGTGCTCTAAATATTTTTTTTTCCTGTTACATGTAAAATTGCATATTGGCATATAATTTACGTGCAATTTGAAAACTATATATATTATGCAAAATTATCAATGTCAGTAGTTAACACAAAAGTTCAGTTATAAACACAAAAACAGCAATGTTTTCATATTTTTCCAGTGTAAATGTCACGATCTAGAAAGGTTTAAGATGGTTTAAAAATATCAGCTGCCCACGTGTCCGTCCTACTGGCCCTGATTCTGCTGGAGTTCCAGGTGTCTGTAACCTTTAGGTTATGTTCCCTATAGCTGACCATGTGTCTGTCCTTCTATCCCAGGTCCAGCTGAAGTTCCAGGTGTCTGTAACCTTTTCATTATGTAAATTCCTACAGCTGACCACGTGTCCGTCCTACTGGCCCTGATCCTGCTGGAGTTCCAGGTGTCTGTAACCTTTATGTTGTGTTACCTACAGCTGACCACGTGTCCGTCCTACTGTCCCTGATCCTGCTGGAGTTCCAGGTGTCTGTAACCTTTAGGTTATGTTCCCTACAGCTGACCATGTGTCTGTCCTTCTATCCCAGGTCCAGCTGAAGTTCCAGGTGTCTGTAACCTTTTCATTATGTAAATTCCTACAGCTGACCACGTGTCGGTCCTACTGGCCCTGATCCTACTGGAGTTCCAGGTGTCTGTAACCTTTTCATTATGTAAATTCCTACAGCTGACCACGTGTCCCTCCTACTGGCCCTGATCCTGCCGGAGTTCCAGGTGTCTGTAACCTTTAGGTTACGTTCCCCACAGCTGACCACGTGTCTGTCCTACTGTCCCTGATCCTGCTGGAGTTCCAGGTGTCTGTAACCTTTACGTTATGTTCCCTACAGCTGACCATGTGTCTGTCCTTCTGGCCCTGATCCTGCTGGAGTTCCAGGTGTCTGTAACCTTTATGTTGTGTTACCTACAGCTGACCACGTGTCTGTCCTACTTTCCCTGATCCTGCTTGATTTCTAGGTGCTTCGCGGACTTTGAGAGTGTCTGTAACCTTTATGTTATGTAAATCCCTACAGCTGACCACGTGTCCGTCCTACTGGCCCTGATCCTGCTGGAGTTCCAGATGATCCGCAGACTGTGGGAGTGTCTGTACGTCAGCATCTTCTCGGACGTGAGTGTCCACCTGGTGCACTACCTGCTGGGCATGATCTACTACCTGGCCGTTCCCATCTCTATCATCGCAGAGGGACCCAAGCTTGATGGTGAGCCATAAATTGTTTTTGGTGAAACCACAGGGGTGGAGCCATAACAGTGACTCTATCAATAGTTGGGTACATCTGAATCAGTGTCCCCATCTCTTTTATCACAGAGGGACCCAAGCTCGATGGTGAGCCACAAATTGTTTTTGGCGACAACTCGGGCAGAGCCACCATATAGTGACTCTGTAATCAATACATTGGTCCATATGAATCAGATGAGATATGATCTTGGCCAGAGGGGATATGTGGTCACAGAAGATGACATTATGTTCAGAAGCAGACTACAATTATACATCAATTCCAGCTGCAGATTGCTTTGTCATAAATGTTCTCCAATAGGAGAGGAAAGGAGGTTTTCAGTGTTTTAAAAAGTACAAAACACATTCCCTATATCATGTTTTCCTGTAGAAAGTCATACTAAAGATTGCAAAATACATACATTTTGAGATTCACAGCTAGTATTTTTAGCAAAAGTGTTTATTTGTTTTTCCATTAAGAAATTGTATACCTTGTGAATCGCTTTCTTTTTGCCTTTTTTTTTCTATTTGGATGAATCCATCTTGCTTACACACATACTCCCACATTCCTGTGTTGCCATGTACAATGTAGGAACCAGACTGAGTCTGTCGGATGTCAGATGGAGTCATGTCATCGGGACGGGTCTGTTCATCTGGAGCTTCTGGCAGCAGAACAAGGCTCACATCATCCTCGCAAACCTGCGCAAGGATAAACGAGGTCAGGAAACAGATGTTGGGTGTTGTTCTTTCAAGGATTAGCCCATACCAATTTTACTTCTTGGTTAACAGATTTTGTTTTTTAATTTTAGCAACAACAAAAAATCATGAAAACAGAAGGCTGGGTGAAAACTTGCACCTGACCCTGTTCACTCCCTGAAATTGTGTGCACCAAAGTACAAACTTTCCTCTGAGATTCTGTTTTCCTGTTGATTTTCCAATCTAGCATCTTTTTTGCGTTTCGGCGCATGCGCGCCGGAACGCATTGTCCTGGCTTTTACCTTCAAGCAAGGAGGAAGGAACCAGGGAAGCTTGGTTCAACACTGTGTCGCACACAATAAGACCTTATATGGCAATACGTTCTCAAATCCTTGTATAGCCGTTGCCTTATATGGCAAGAGAGCACGAAAATGCAGGCAGGCTAGATTTGCATGTGACACAGGACGGCGACCGCATGTAACTGCTACAACTGTTCGGAAATATCATTGCATTGTGGTTTCGGACTTTGATATCCTGAAAAATGACCATATTACATCTATTCCACAAGATTGCAGAAGAAAAAAAATGATTTCGTCAAGAAAACGACCAAAAATCGGCATAAATGATACCATATAATGAGGTTATAGCATTACGTCCAGAGTGAATAGTTACGTACCGCAGCTTGGCCGATCTGGCAACGCGAAGCACTTCGGACCCAGAAGATCCGGGTTCGTCTCCGTGCATGGATTTTTTTTTTTTCTTTTTAGATATTGAATATCAAAAATATATATTGATATTATATTAATCTATCAATATCATATTTATGAATATCATTTTTTTTCATTAATAAATAAAGAAATATTTTATATTTGTTATTTTTAAATATTCATTTAATATATACAAGGCCTTTGTCTTATGAACAGGACTTCATAGATTCCAAACCCGGCATTCGAATTTTTCTGTTCATTGTAATGGAAAATACCGTGCAGCGGCTCCTATGCGCGGTAAGATGATTCTTGCAAAACACTCGCCACTAAACTTCTATCCCCGATGTAAACAGAGGCTCTTGATGTTGTTTGCAAAACAGCGATTCTTTGTTACAGTAGCAAATGCTCCATTGTTCAGTATCGACTTCATTCAGACAACACGGACGTGGAAAGTGGCGCCCCTCGGCACGAAACTATGGGAATTTTCATGAATTTTAGCAAAATTACCCAGGAAAATAAGGAAGAAATGTTGTAAATGCGGAAACCAGAATAATACGGATGAGGTAGCTGTTGATTTGTTTGACATTTGGTAGTCATTTTAGATAGAACCTTAGCTGTTATGAACTTCTATTTCACTTAATTACCATAGTGCTGATGATTCAATGGTGCTTTTTCAAATTTTATGTTTTATTGCGTGCCATGTACATAATTACATTGATAGCTTTTATAATGAGCCTATTATACATTTTACAAATAAGTACAAGTTGTAGGCCAAGACCAGCTTTTTCAAAAGCACTTAAGTTAAGTGACGTAACTTCAAAATTGCTTTCCCCAATCTGCCTTTCTCTATTAAAACAGTACTCATTTCCCAAAATGACAATTTTTCTTATAGACTGAACAGCCCTTGAGTGACTTCCTCTGGCAGATTTTACTTCAAGTAAAGGGAAAAGACAATTCACACTTATAAACGTAGCCGAAACGCCAGCTTTTTTTAAAAGCTCTTGTTTAAATTCTGTTAACCAGAATGATGTGGCCTTACAGACCAAGGGGTATTTTTACTTTACCATATTCTCTCATGCCAGTTCCTTCACTTGAATGTAATTGTACAGTATCAACAAACAGCCTTGGCATACCAGTGCCATCTGTGCTTCTGTATTCTGTATCTATGTAGCCGGTATAACCGCCATTCGGCATAACACACCAGCTTCGCAGGCAAGTGGCATGGCAGTAGCTGATTAAATTACACTGAACGGCCTGTTACACCTAGTCACTATGCTTCTCACTATGTTTGCCGTAAGCCAATCAAATAATCTTCGTCTTGAGAGGATTTGTTATCAGCCAATCATGATGCTTCTTGACTGTAAGCAGCAAAATGCTCACCAACAGTATGAGAGTTGTGGGTCTTGAAGGGGGAGGAGGATGTTTGAGAATCGGTTAATCTTGCAATGAAATGATGATAAATTTCTTGAATCTGCTTTCTCTGTTCTTGACCTAATCTTTTCAAGGTTTTTTTCAGGATGTTGTATATATCGTAAGAAAAATTTTTGAACCTGTTCTGCTGCTCGGGACAAAACACAGCAACCAGCCAAACAATAAAATGTTCACCTTTTCTCCAAGGGATTGAAGTATTTTTTGACATGTAGGTATTTCGGTCCTGCAGTTCCTTTCTGTTCTGACAGAGGGCGCCGGTATCATCAAGGTAGTAAAGTCTGCCATGTCTCTTGCAGGTTACGTAGTAACAAGAGGACACAAGATCCCGTACGGCGGCTGGTTCGAGTACGTGTCCAACCCCCACTACCTGGCGGAGCTGCTCATGTACCTGTCAATCATTATTGTCCTGGGTGGGGAACATTACCTCAGCTGGGTCATTCAAGGTCAGACGAGATACAGTACTGTAAATGCAGAAATGTTTGAGATGGTTTTATGTTCACGGTTTTCACGGTGAACTCTTTTCCCACAGACTTAAAAATACCGCGAAAAGCCTTTCCATTGTGTAACTGTAGTGCTACTATTGTCTCAAAAGCAAACTTAAAACCACCGTGAACACTCTATTTTCTCCGTACCGCCAACATTAAATCCCCTCAAACATTTCTGCATGTACAGTACTATTTGTTACCCTCACCAAGAAGATTATGTTTTTGTTAGCATTTGTTTGTATGTGTACACGATAACTCAAGAATGCCTGGATGGATTGTCTTAATATTTGGCATGTGGGTAGGTCTTTATAAAACCTAAAAAGGGTTTGATTTTTAGCCATGATTTTTGCTCGATACATTTGTAGATAGCTCTTGTGTTCAGGAAGAAGTGACATAAATTTGGACCCTCTAGCAGCTTTCTTTGGAACTGCAGAGGGCTTTGTATGCTCCTGCCTTAGAGTTAGAGGTGAAATACATTGTAGGGCCCTGGGCGGTGAGAAGTTGTGTTATGCTACGGTCCCATTTCCAATCCGGTGCCCTGCTGGGCTGTTTGCGAAAAATAAAGAATGCATATCAAGAAAAAACACAATGTATGGTTAGGAGTAATTTTTTTAACGTTTTGTGTCTTTTGTTGTCTTGATCAAATAATATTTTTCGTTCTCACTGGGACCGTAGCATAACCCAGGCATATTTTTAATGAATGTAAGAATCGTATAACGATTGTTATGTTTTCTTTCTATCTGCAGGTTATATACTGGTGGAACTGGGCTTGTGTGGATGGATCACCCACAACTGGTACAGAACCAAGTTTGACAACTACCCCAGCAGTCGCTCTATCCTTATACCATACATTTTCTAACTGCCCCCCTCCCCCCTAACCCCCAGGGTTTACTGGTTCAACCATTCTGAGAAGAATCAAATATTATATCAAGTACTTTTCTTGTAAATTGCAGTTGTCGAATGTCTACAATCCCCAATTTTCAAACATGTTTTCTAAAAAGATACCAAATTCTTAGCTACAAAAACACTTTGAGGTTTTCTTTTTTTACCTTTTTTTTTAGTTTTTATGATTTAGATTCTATAAATATGTTTGTTTTTTTTAAATTCCAAATGTTGAAAGCCCTATATGACATGTGTATGTTAAGGGGTGTACAGTACAGTACAGTTTCACATATTATGCAAAAGAGAATTGAAATGATTATAACCTCCAATTTGTAGCCAAAATATTTAAATTTTACCCTTATGTTTTGGTATTATGATGATTATATTAAATAATGACATTGATGGTTACAACTTACAAAGATGTTTGCAAATGATACATTTGTTCAAATTCTGAAATTCTGCATTGTGTTTTTCAAAATCAAAGTGACCAATGTTACAACTAAGCTCTACACTCTAAACTGTCTGATTAATTCTACACATTTCATACAACCATGTACTTTCCAGATTATCTTATGATAGCTAAATGACAACGAAGCTAAAACTTTCGGAAAGTTTGCAAGAACTGGATTTTAGCTGACCTTAAAATGTACTATAGCCTCTACATTTAAAATATACTGCGCTACAAGCAGTGCTAAACCACACTGCTATAGCTAGCACCACACAGAAGGAAAATAGCTCACACAACGAGTTTTAAAGGGACATTTTCGTCTAAAAAGGTCCAGTGTTCAAAATGGTGATTTTTCAGTTTAGAAATAAACTTGACTCTACCAATTTTGAGATTCCCGACCTTCTGGCGGTACAAAATTTGGCCGAAGGTCTTGACAAAGCGATGCCGGCTTTTATAACAAAGCTATGAAGTTGTATCCTTTGACACTAAACAGTTACCAACTAGCCGTTTATAGTAGTGTCTTGTAAATGCCCAAATTTGAAAGCTAACTTCAAGTCAGTGTATATTACCGGAATGAAAGATTCTTTTCATGGCTTTAGTGTTTCCCTACCACGTAAAAGAATAATATGTGCTATCTTGTATTATAGGTACTGTGAAAATAGCCAAGTAGTTACTTTTGCACTAAGAAAGTCGCTGACAAAAAGCCTGACGCTTAGATCAATGAAAGTTGCACACATATAAAAAGATTTTTGCCACTACATGGATACATCCTTTTCGATATCTTTAATCAAAATTATGATTTTTTTTTCATTTCAAGAAAATATCATACAAATACGGATAAACACAAATATACATGATAAACAATAAACTACATCAAAACAACAACAGCTAGTTCAGTATGAAAAACAAATAAATATGATTATTTTTTATTTATTTTTTTACATTCTCAACAGATTTTACCATTTTTGTACCCATTCGTTTAGGACTATATCTATATGCCCATGTATATGGAAATATAGGGAAAATGTTACAAAAAAATATCAGCAAATTGGTGTAAGAACTTGATTTTTCTCTCTTTTTAAGCATTCTGTTGCTGTGTGTAGTTACTCAGTGGTTAAAGATTGTCAGATAAGATGGTTAGTTAGACAGAAGAGCCAACTATCCTTTGCATCCTCTGCATTTGTTCTTCTAAGTTAGCTTACCAGCTAATTAGGTTGCCTCTTGATCCTAAGACTCTGAGATGATGTGATTGGCTGGTAACTTAATCAGGTTAACAGCCAAGAGCTTAATCTGATTGGCAGACAGCTGGCCACTAGGAGAACTGATAGTAAGCCATTTGCCAACCAATCACATCGTCTCTTGACAGTAATAGGCGACGTGATTGGCTGTCAACTTAACCAGGTTTACAGCTCAGCGATGATCTGATTGGCTGACAATTAACCACCAGAAGAACTGGTAATAGGCCATTTTGCTGGGGCCATTGCTTTTGTATTGCATAACCCAAGCTTGTAATATGGAAATACAAATAGATAACTATTTCCTGAACAAAAGTTAGGATACATAAATGAATATTAATCGAAGTTCCTAAATCCAAAACGAGTCATAAGACAAAAAACAAGCATAGAGTTCAAACTTTAAACTTAAATGGCCAAATGCTGAACAAAGTTGAGAGTTTTTTAACAACAGGGTATTTTGCTGTTGAGTATTGTGTGTTCTTTGGCATAAACCAAAAAAGCACAATTTTTGAAATAATTTCTTTTTTCAGGTGCTTAAGCTGAAACAATGCGAGGAAAATTGTGCAGAAGATTTATTTTTCAAAAGTGCAATCTGGTAAAAAAAATGAAAATAAAATATGCTTCAGATTTGACATGCCAATACAGATAAAAATTATGATTCAACTTTTTTTACGTAAAGTTTTAATTTGGACTCATGGAAAATTCTTGTTACATGTAGCACTTTCAAAATGTGAAGAGTGGACAGAAGTAGTATAAAGTGATAAGATTAGATAAAAAGAATCAGGACTCATAAAAAATGTTATCAATGGTAAGCAACATCTCTTTAAAGGAGCATTCAATTCCAGAAGTTGATATCATAATTCATCAGGGACTTAATTGTTATGCTTGAATCCAGTTTTGTTTTCTTTCAAATATACCATAAGTTGAAGCCTAAATACAGGGTGAACATTATAGCAATCAAGTTCTTGAATTCCCCAAAGGACCCTTCCAACAATCATTTTGTTCAACACAGTTTTCTTACAAAGAATTTCTGTATCTCAATACGGGATAGTCTTCAAACGTTTTTCTGTACCTTCCTAAATGTGTGATAGGCAATCATCAGATGCTGCTTTTCTGTCCACTGTTAGCGAGAAATTGTGCCCGAAGTTGGCCATGCAAGTACATAAGAAGCGGGTCCGTATGGGGGTACATGGATTTAGAAAAGGGTTATTGTCGAAAAGACAGCTGAGGTTATTCAGCCAAAATTTGGGTGAATTCGTATCCTTAAGAGTTCCTATCAGAAAATAATACCCTCTTCTGGAATGGAATGCACCTTTAAACTTGAAACAAAATGATTTGAAAAAAAAACAAGTTCTGTTCCTTCTTTCCATTCAGTATTTTTAGATAATTTTTGGTGCTTTTTTTGTAAGATGTATTTTTATCTCCAATTTATTTTTGAACATTTCTAAAATGCGTCCTGTAACAATTGTACAACTTTATGGAATATGAATAGACCCCTTTCCAAATACCGCGGCCATTTTGAATCCAGGCCGAGCGCACGTGATTCGAGCGCGGGAAAAGTCAACACCCGGTAAGACCAAGCCAGCGGTAAGGCGTCCCCAATAGAAACCAGCGTTGAGTCATCTTCTGCGGCGAGATGTTCTCCTCCTCGGTGAAATCCATCCATATATTTGCATGGCACAAGTTATTATGATATTGTTGTGGACACTTGGACTCGATATCGGCCAGTAAAATTGTGAATTTCTGCTCCTTTTCCACAGTTCCTGCCAGGATGTTGAACGCGCGCTACAGTGATCGAATGCTTATATGTTTACACCGCGTGCTTGTAGTTTCCCTAATGATGTTAGCTTAAGTCCAGAAAAATCCCACAAAACATACACTTTTCGGGCTGGGATCCTTGTAGCTAAGTTTAGGTATGACTCTTGAGCCTTTTGGTTGTCGTGAGAATGCCAACATCATCAACATCGACTTCGCTCAGCAATATCTGACATTTCCGCTGAATTATTCAATCCCACAAAAAAGACATTAAGATATAGGCTTGAGTTCAATGTCCTTTTGGGTACAAATTTGGCAGCATTCCAGCGGCTTTTAGACGATCTTTTCGGATTCCAAGAATTTAGTCTTGCGGACTCCAAGTACGTGAGTGAAGGTGCGTTTTCCACTGTATCTGACGTTTCTTTAAATCATTTTGCGCGGCAATATTTCAGATAACGTTATCTGTTGACCGGATGGAACCCAAAAAACGTTAGATAATATTGACTTGAGGAGGGAAGGACCTCAGGCCGATATTTTTCCTTTTTTTTGTGGGGTTTCATCCTGTGGAAATCGAAAATATTTCCGCGAAAAGTGATGTAATGAAACGCTACAAAGAAAACACACCCCCTGCTTCACTCACGAACTTCATGAAACTAATCTTGGCACTAGAATATCGTCAAAGTCAAAGGAGCCACCGAAGTTTCGTCAAATTTCTATACTCGCAAAGCCCTCAAGCCTATATTTTCACGTTTTTGTAATATCACCCGACGGAAATTAAGATATTACGGCGCAAAGTGAAAACACTCCATCTTCACTCACGTACTTTAGGTTTTGATATTTCAGAAAACTCGTCAAAAGAAGCCGCTGAAATTCTGCTAAATTCCTAACCAGAATTAGACTCTACCAGTCTCCACGGGTTGCTGGGAAAATAGTAGCAATTGGCCAAATAGAGTCAAATGTATGAAGGGGGTCGGCTATATGGAGATGGGGTCCAATATTGCAACCCTCCATGGCCAAAGTCCCCCGGCAAATGATCTCCCCGTAGCCGGCGCGGTTAGTCTGGTAGAGACTAAACAAAAATGACCTTAAGCTCAAGCCTACACGTCTTTTTTTGTGGGATTGCATTCAGCGGAAATGTCAAATATCGCCATGCGGGGCGATGTAACAAGAAAGAAAGGAAAAGTTAGACAGAAAAGAAAGAAAGGCTAGACAGAACACACGACCCCCTCTCAACGCGTGTTTTCCCAGGCGAAGTTGGCATGGACCAAAATTACGGTCACAACCGGTAAAATTCTGTATATGTCTATCTAAGTAGCTATAAGGATCCCAGCCTGAAAGTGTATGTTTTGTGGGATTTTTCTCGAATTTAGCTAACGTTATTAGGGAAACTACAAGCACGCGGTGTAAACATATTAGCATTCGATCACCGTAGCGCGCGTTCAACATCCCGGCAGGAACTGTGGAAAAGGAGCAGAAATTCACAATTTTACTGGCCGATATCGAGTCCAAGTGTCCACAACAATATCATCTACTTGTGCCATGCAAATATATGGATGGATTTCACCGAGGAGGAGAACATCTCGCCGCCGAAGATGACTCAACGCTGGTTTCTATTGGGGACGCCTTACCGCTGGCTTGGTCTTACCGGGTGTTGACTTTTCCCGCGCTCGAATCACGTGCGCTCGGCCTGGATTCAAAATGGCCGCGGTATTTGGAAAGGGGTCTATTATTTAAGACTAGATGTTAAAGTTTTGTGAAAGATAACCAGTATTTATGTATTGTAATATGGAAAAGGAGTACTGCAAAGTTACATTTGTACCTGTGTTATACATCCAGTGTTGTTGTATATTTTGTGCCAGTATTATAAATTGTTGCACTTGATTATATGCTATTAGGTACAAGTTATGTGTTGACTCTAGTAACATTTTTAATTCACTTCAAGACATGCCATTGGTGCAAAAATGAAGGTATCAAAGATGAAGAGATCTGATTGGCCAGGAGTTAATTGTTGTCATGACTACAGAAACCTTTCCTTATATGGCACATTCCAAGGATTTTCAAGGTCATTGACCTTTTGAGGATGCCTCTACGGTGACAATGGAGCCTACATGTATATTAGCTGTTGATCTTTTTTCCCCAAATTCCAGTTTTTATGGAAGCCTATTCTAATATACACATATGTATATGATATTGTTCTGATTATCAAATTGTTGTATTGTTTCGTATATTTTTGTAAGAGGTACAAAATGTACATGTGTCAATGTGAGAAAGTTGTTGCAGTTATGCATGCTACCACTAGGTGGCGTTGGAGAGTGGCTAAAAGCTAACATGGCCGGATTTAAGGCTCGTCATCTTTTAAGCTTGATGGCTTTCCGTGAAAGTCAAAACTTGCAATTGCTTTCTTTCAACGGGGTAATACTGTCCAATTAAACTGCAAGACTTAGATTCTTTTTTACATGGTTTTAATGCAATTAACTATAAAATTGCAGTATTGATAAACCCTAGTGTTATTCTTGAACCAGAATATTAGCTTATCCAGACCTCGTTTTTATTACTGACTACCCTGCAAAAAAATGCAGTAAAAATTGCGAATTAAACAACCAGGCCAAAAATTGCTTAAAATTCTTTTTTTTTTCAACAAAACAATCCATTGTATAACCCTGTGCCATGTTGTAAAATATATAGATATATACATATCTGCTTGTAAGGAAGAATTCTGTAACGTCTCGTACTGTAAGATTGTTGTATACATTCATTAATGATATTTATGGCTATAGTACTTTAAAAAAAAGCAAGACCAGTTGTAGTTAGAAAGGGTTGCCGACATTGTACGGACCTTGCTAGCAGATTTGTGCAAATATTGTGAAGTTTATATGTGCCTTTCAGAATCTTATTTGTATTGTACGATATTTGGTGCAATAAATATCTCATGTGCTTGGTCAGTGATATTGTGTTGACTTGCTTATGTGAAGTAAACACAGTTTGTTTGTTTGTTATTGCATGCAAGGTAAAACCAGTTTGTAATTGCGTAACGCAGCAGTGGCGTCTTGTGTGGCACATCCAGCCGTAAAAACTCTTGCTACAAAAGAGACTTGCACTTGATGGGTCTCCCCCATCCATGTGCAATTGCAAGCACATCCAACCCTGTATGATGGGGAAAAAAATCGTTAAAATGGATAGAGCAGTTTTGAACTGAACAGTACAAGCATGTCCGGACAGATTTATTTGATCCTCTCACACCGGTATGGTCCTTAGTCTCTACCAGACTAACTACGCCAGCTATAGGTAGAATATTTGCCAGAGTTTCACTTGCAGGCTGGGATGGCATATTGGACCTTCTCTCCGTAGGCGACTCCCTTATCATACTATTCACTCTATTTGGCCAATTTCTACTATTTTACAGCCATCCGCATGGCCTGGTAGAGGCTAATGGTCCCCAATATAAACACTTTTTGATAAGTGTGTGTCTGTGTGTGAGAGAGAGAGAATGGTTTATTCATAAAAATTAATATTCTTTCCAGCAACAGACTGAATTGCAGTTATGTACAGAAGTGTGGTGGGTTCTTTAATGTGTGTGAGGTGTGACTCTCTTCAAACACGGAACCCACATTTAATTCTAAAGGGATGTTCTAGCCGAAGCTCAGTAATCATCATGAATTCGAGTGAGAAAACTGTTTTTAAGCCTTTCCCAAGGGAACCACATTGCTACCTATCAGGGATTTGAACCCAGTACCTCCAGGTTCTGAGTCAGCAACTCTATGGTTCTAACCCCACAGCTACAGGTGGCTCTGCAGTGGAAGGATGTGGTCCCAAATGTGACTAAGTTTGTATCCCCCCCTCATCACGGTCCATCACTGGAGCACATTTTCTGATCCACACTGCCTCCATAATCCATTCTTTAAGATTTAAAGACATGCTAAAAAATTCTAAAGGGATGTTCTAGCCGAAGCTATCTGTTTCTTTTTGAAGTTGAGCATTATTTTCAATTCCGAGAACAAACAATTTGATTTGGTATAGCCTATACAGGCAAAAATTCATATCAATCTTAAGACCCTTCTGCCTTGTTATATACCAGTTTCACCACACCGTTGGGAAAAGTCTTGCTCTCTTTCAGTTTCAGGTTGGCGAAATCGGTTGGCGTGCTCTCTGTCGGTTCAAACATGCGGCTTCCCCTGTTCAACAACACCGGCATCATGAACAGTTCGATCTCGTCAACTAGCCTTGCGTCAAGAAAGGCCTGGGTCACCATGCGCCCTCCGACCAACCAGATGTCACCTGTCGTCGCTGCCTTTCGAAGGTCGTCTACAAGGTCGCGTACGTCTCCTGAACAGCAGGTGGTCTGTTCAGTAGGGAGGTTGGTGAGGTTTTTCGTGGTGAGGACAACTGTTTTCTTGGTAGCGTATGGCCATGGACAGTCAAATCCACAAACCTGGTCAAATCACATAAATTCACAATTTTGAGAAATAAATAATGGCGATGAGATACACATGATCAATAAGAAAACGCTTTGAAAGGTGCTCACATTTCAAATGAAAAGACTTGATAATAGAGGTCTAGCAAATTAACAGGTTAACACACAAATGTACTGAGTAAGTCAACATGCAAATGTATGGTAATTTGTCTCAAAATTGTGTCACAGGTAGTTTCCAAGCAGATATTTTCGTAGGTGCAGTCACTAACAGAGAGGTATTTGTTTGATTGTTTCACTTAAGGCCACATTGATTTGATTATATGGATGACATCAGGGCGCGCATCAATTTTCGTCCATCTCCAAAGAAAAAAAAAGTTTTCCACCATACTGTAAATCGTGCAAAGCAGCTACAAAATGGGCAAATACATGCCTTAAATTGCAAAAAGATATTTCAGAAAACAGATACTAATGTCTAGAATACCAAACTCAAAGAAGAGACCAAAAATGAAGAATCTATTATTTGGTATACTACAGTACTGGCACTGTGCAATTTAACATTAATCTAATTTCTCTGTGTGTTTAGTCATTGTTCAACCTTCCTGACCACATAGTTTTTTTAAACTTTTTTTCTAATCGCTCGCTCACATCAGTTTTGGATCAATCAATCTTTATTCTGAAACCAACATTGCAGCCATGTCTGAGGACACATCTGAATATTACATTAGATTTCTTACATTTCAGAAGTACGTTAAAAACATTCCAGTGGACCAGATTTTTAAAAAACACATCACAATATTCATATCTTTGCGCTTATATACATTAAAAAGGTTACTTTAGACGAACGAGGACAGACGAATTTCAAGTGTCAACATTAGCTAGGGCAGGACATTGGGGCTTGCTTGGGATTTGAACCCAGAACCTTTAGATTCTAAGTCAACAACCGTAGGCCGAATTGCTTATGCAAGAAAAACAAACAAACCTGCTCGTAGGTGGTTCGCCCCATCACTACTGTGTGAATCTGTTTGAGGAAGTCGTCATATCCCGTGTCCACGGAGTTGAACTGGTCGAGCCAGGCGACGCCTCCGTCCTGGGTGGCGATGAACCCGTCCACGCTCATGGCGCTCATGATTCGGATCCGTGCGGATGCGGTCGTCATGGCAACTGAAATGAAACAACGGGAAAAATAAAACTAGTAAAAGTCATGAGTAAGTAATGTGTACATTGCCTAACCAGTGTAATTATAGCAAGCCGGCTAAGATTAACAGTGAATTGAAATATATTATTTACATGATAGATTATGTAAATTTTTTAATAACTCACGTATTGAAGATGAAATGCATTTCTTACTAGACTGTTCAGTCTCTGTTCAAATGAATTCAGCTTGAAAAGAGATGTAAGACAATATCAAAGCAGGAATCATTACTTTCAAATACTTGATGTCATGCACAAATGTTTATATAATGGACTGAGTATGCAATTATGTCGCCATGTGTTTTAAAAAGAGAGAAGAAGCCACTAGAACTTAGATATACGGTAGTACATTGATGTAATGTTTAGTATTGTGTTAGACGTTAACGTTATCATCATATCATCTCAATTACTCATGTATGGCATCCTGTGCATTTATCCCCCTGGGGAATGAACATGCAATAAAGATTATTATAGTATTGCTACAGTCCTCACAAGAAAGGGCATACATTATAAGTTATAAGGGCAAACTCAAGGCACAATTACATAGGTGTTGACATTGGACCCTTACCCTTACCTGAAATAGGAGAAAACAGGACTTAACTTCAACGAGGATACAGAGCCAAACAAACAAGCCCTGACAAGAGTTCAAAAGGTCACAAAATAAAGAAAATAAAGAAGATTAAGAAACAGCTTCCTACATTTGTGTGAATAACCTCAAAGACCCATATATTTTCTGCAGCTGTAGTTCAGTGTTGCTCATGCACCTGGAACACCTGTTTAATCTGATTAGTCACTCATTCATTCTGTCAATCATTCTGTCAATCATTGTTGTACACAAGGCTTTGTTTGCACACGTCCCGACATGCCCTAGGTCTCACACCCAGCTGTCAACGGCTGCACCCTGATTGGTCAATTTAAATTGACTAGTCCATTACTGATGTAACATCTTCCCTATGATATATATGTTTATTTCCATATTTCGTTGTAATCGAAAATCTATACATTCTGTATAAAACGAGAAAGGTTATTTTCTATTAAGAAGAGTTTTTGTTTGTCTTAACGTTATGATTGTGGATATATTCAAAATTATATAAAAGGATCACCCCTTTAAGATGGTATGCGTTTACTGACCTGTATCACGTGACTTCACTTTTGGCGCTCCATTCAAGACGTCCATTTCTCAGGGCTAGGCTGTTGTCCAAATTTCTCTTCTAAAATTCCCTTAAATTCTTACCTATATCCAAGATGTACGTCCTTAAGAGAGGTACGTATGATTCTCGGTCTATCTAGGATACCCATGCGCTTTGTCAAATCGTCTTAAGCGTTTTTCTTGTGATTTTGTCGGCGGATTGGCGAATCCGATTTTCCCTCCATAATTTCTCGATATGTCGTTTGACACCGAAACATTTACAAGTTCTTCACTCAAAATGTTTCTTCTTTGCTAATTTTTGGTGTCGACATTGCATCCAAGGCTTGCATAAATATCTCTAGGATATATTCTGACAGGAATTTGTCCAGGTAAATCGACGAGTGTCTAATTTTTAATTTTTTTAATCGTCGACCCCCCCCCCCCCCCCCCTTTCCCGCTTAGATGGCCGCCAGGAAAAGGTCCACTTTGACAAGATCACGTCAAGGATCCAAAAGCTCTGCTATGGGCTCAACATGGACTTCGTCGACCCCGTAAGTATACAGATATCATATAGAATACACAAATATCAGTGACATTTATTAATTTCTATGTATATGTAGATTTTTATTGAAGACTTTGAAGTAAACGTTGGTTCAGTCTTTGTGTTCAGTTGGCGCCATTTTTGTATTACGTCACGATAGCTTTCGTCCGTCCAGGCTGCAAAATATTCCTAAAATTTCCAAATTAGGCGATTTTTAACATGTTTGTAATTTTGTGCGATATGGTATTTTGCCGGTAGTTCACAGTTTGACACTTGTGTTAGCTTCTTTCGTTTGCACAGTGTAAGCGATACTTGTTTTGTTTGTAAGCGCGCGCGATTTGAAACCGACCTCCCAACAAATGTTTTGCATTTGAATCGTAAATTCCTTCTATCTGGCCATGTCTTATGGAATAATTTTATGTTTGTATTGTGGACTGTACATAGGAATTATGTGGTTGTCACTATTTCGAGCAGCTGTTGAATGTTGGCTGAGGAATTTAGGCGGGAACCCCCCTCCCCTTTTCTAACCACAGGAATTTTCGCGGGAAAGTTTGTTGACCTTTCCTCAGCCTTTGACCTCCCAGGACGCATTACAGTAAACAAATTAAATTTTTGATTCGTTTGAAACTCGGTCAAGAATTGGAACAATTTTTTTTGTCTAGTTTTTTTTTTTTTTGTCCCTCATTTATTTTGTACTTAGGTGTGCTTTCATTTTAATTTTTCACACCTGTGCCTTTTGTTTCTACCTTGCAACTAACGCTAGGAACCATTAAGTTGACACCCTTTTAATTCGACACTTTTAAGTATTGTCTTGCCAAACAAGATTCAGCAGGTTGATTCAAAAACTGTTAATTGCATTCCAATACGAGTTAAGTACTGATGTCAAAAAGGTACAGTCGGAAGTTCATAAAGATCAAACTTTGCAATGACGAGGTCGTCAATTTACTAACCGTTTGTTTTAACGGAGAGGGAGCATCGGTCACACACCGTCACAATGTTGACATTTTCTTCATATCATCACATTACATATCTATACTTGTATCGATCAAAAGAGGAATAAACAATATGTCCATCAATAACAGCAAATTAGTCTAGTTTTGTCCTTGATCCATACAAAGCGCGAATTATCCAGAGGGTTTGCGAACGCGTCTTCGGAAACCGCCATTTTGAATATTCCCAGAATCATACAGGTGATCACGTGAGCAATAGCAGACAACGCAGATCATTTATATTTATTTATTCATTCATTTTTTCCCTTTCATGTCTTGGATTATTGAATAGACATGTGCAACAAGACAAGTGCATGGAAATAGCACCATAATGACGGGCAGATCATGAGCTTTGAAATGATACTGGTCAGTGTTCTCACCAGGATTTTTTCACAGCATAGGGGTCATGTACAGAAGGCCAACTTTACGCAGTGCAAGTCACACGTGGAGTGCTGAAGACATGACCAGAGTAGGGAGTCCGGCATGTTCCCCCGGAAAATTTGTAAATTCATAACCCAATGAGACATTATTTCATGCATTTTGAGGGATAAATTTTGCGAAGTAGAGTTTTTCCTCTGTCACAACCTCATTCTAAAGCCAAATATGAACTTTTTATAAGATTTATGAAGGGTCACAAGCTTTGTCCCAGAAAGAAACACCCCTATGCTGGTTGAAACACAGCATAGGGGTCCAGATCACAGCATAGGGGGTCCAAATCACAGCATAGGGGGCCCCTATGCTGAAAAGGCCTGGCGAGAACACTGCTGGTAACAAAAAGACAATTTAATATTTTCTGGGATAAAACTCTACTTGAATTGATTCATTGATTTTTGATCGTAAAATCATCGATTGAACAGGTGTAAAAATGACCGCAGGAAATGTGCCTGTCATTCTGCTGCGGTCTAGAAACATCATGGCGGCCGTCCAGAAGTGCACGGCCGCTAGCGCTCCCTTTCGTCGGCAAATTTCTGGCGTTTGAAACATTTTACAAATCAAACAAATACATCACAAAGGAGAGAAACTTATATCCTTTATTTCCATGGGTAATTTTGCCACTAGGAACGGATAGTTTTTGTACCGCGGGTGTGGGAACATGATAGAAAATTCACCGACGATTATCGCGGTAGGGTTGGAATACCTCAATATTAAATATTTTCAGCTTACCGCTTAGTCCTGCATCCATTATCCTAGCGCAGGTCTTAATTTTTTTGTCGCACCATCTTAAATCTAAAAAATATGCGACTAATCCGGTCACACTCACGAGTGCTGGACTGTGACATGTGATGCCTGTAGTAGCTAGTGTAAGTGGCCGTTGGTTGACAGAGAAATCGGGGAATAACCGTTGTTCTGATTATTAAAATTATCAGTAAACAGCGACATTGTTGTATACTGTCGGATTAATGGTTCGTTTGGAACAGATTACGCAATGCGCCGTCATATTGGGTCCTATGTTGAAGAAGTAATTTTTCCGAGATATGTAAATGATTTGGAGGAGTGACACACATGTAGCAATTGCAGCAAAAACAACGTACACGATACAGTCAATGATTACCGAAACACTCCTAAGTCCGCTTGTTGATTTATCATACAATGGTGCGTTGGCGTAAAGGTGTCGAATTAATGATTCCAAGCGTTACATTTTCGAAAAAGAAAAGATTCTTGTACTTAAATTCATTTATCTGTATTTAGCTTGTGTAATGGGCATAAGGTATGGGTCCTGTGTTTGAGAAGATACCAGGAGCGCTTTGAAGGGGAAGGGCCAGCAACCCCTCCCTGTACAGTTATACCCTGCCACAGAAACAACATGCCTATCAACCTACGCGTTGAACTTTCAGGCACTTGGGATAATGTACTGCCCACCACCCCCCACCCCCGGACGAACAACATTTGGTTATTGTACTAAAATCAACAGTAGCTTATTGAACTATTGGCACATAACTTTGTCTTGAATTAATCTTCTTTTAAAGACTACTTCAAGACATCCTAAATTTTCTTAACCTCATTAACATACCTATTCAGAGTTTTGGTATAAAACCTGGTGTTCTCAGTCCTATCGTTAGTCACTGACGAAAGACAGTGGATGCTGTCTGAAACGTCTGACTGTTTCAAAATTTTATCCAGTTGCTTGAGTAATTACTTTTGACGTAACATGCCTATGTGCCACCAGGCACTACAAGAGTCTGAACGAATGAACTGTATTGTGCTTTAAATTATATAGTTTATTTCCTACCAGAAGCATTATTTTGTCACAGACAAGTCAGGCAGGATTAGAACTCACAACCTTTAGATCCAGCAGCTGGATTGCTAAACACCAACTTCACATCAATCTTGTTTTTGTTAGACCAAAATCACCATGAAGGTGATCAGCGGTCTGTACTCCGGAGTGACCACTGTGGAGTTGGACACCCTGGCCGCGGAGACGGCCGCCACCATGACCGTGAAGCACCCCGACTACGCCACCCTCGCTGCTCGCATCGCCATCTCCAACCTCCACAAGGAGACCAAGAAGGTTTTCACTGGTAGGACTTACATTTCTGCAGGTTTTTAGCTAGGATTTATAGACAGGGCATCCCAAAATTGGAGAGGGGGGAAATAGAGCTCCTCAATGGGCCCTATGAATTAACAATTGCCTGGTACCTTTGCATGTCAGTCAATGTACATGCTTTCCCAGTGTCTGGTATGAGGAAAAAACAACATGTGTATGTAATATCCAGGGAAACAGGGTGCCCTCTTGGTGTCCCCTGCAAAAGGAGGGCATCTAATTTCTTGATGTTCTTAGTGCAGGGAGTCCAGAAGACACCCTGCTAGCTAATAGCCTGCATTTCTGTCATACTTGAAATGGCTTAAGGCTTAAAATGTAATTAGCTGTTTGAGACATCTACCTTTTTTCTAGAAAACGTAGAAATAACATCATGGCAAATCAAAAATAAATACGATGCAATGCAGAAGACTTGAGCCTAGAGGTCGATATAGGAATTTGTCCCAAAACCCCAGTGTTTAGTTTTATAATTATTTTATTAGAATATTTGTTTAGGCCAACATACAAATTACTGTAAATCGTGATATTCGCAATAATTTTAAGTTCGCGGCGACCACTAACTGTATCACGCACAAACATCTTATCTGTCTTGCTTTACTATGTTTTAACAGTGAACTCAAAACGGCGCAAATGCCCTCTTTAACTTCTTACCACAAAATAAGATTAGAATCAAGTTACAGTATCAAGCAATCAACTGTTGTCCGTCTAAGAGTTTAAATCTAATCCACTAAAAACTTTTGTCTTCTTTTTCTTCCACAGATGTAATGGAGGACCTGTACGACTGGGTGAACCCCAAGACTAACCAACATTCCCCTATGATCTCCAAGAAACTCAAGGACCTTATCATGAAGAATGCAGATGTAGGTTTTCTTGTCTTCTTCCTTAAGTTAAAAGAATTCCTTCAGTCTTTATAGGAACTATGCAACTACATGTATGACAGGTAGTAATTCCTCTTTCTTGTAGACATTTTAAATCTTCTCAAGCTAGTTTTTTTATTTAGAACCTTACTATTGAGTTGTAAGGGCATACACCATTCTTGATATCCAAATACAATGTGGTAGACTTGCTGTATTTAGTTGGATATTCAGATTGATACAGTATGAATGTTGTTTGATTCATTGTTTTCCTCAGAGGTTGAACTCTGCTATCATCTATGACCGTGACTTCAAGTACACCTACTTTGGCATCAAGGTTAGTCAAACTTTACTTTTACTCACTGGTTTCTATATCTGCAACTAGTAAACCAAGTCGAAAATGACTTGTCGTATCAACACCCTGCATACATTTGTATGTCAGTATAAGGTACTTACTGCTTGCTTTATAAAATTGTTCCTAGACAACTGTGACCTTTCAGTGTATAGCAGTGTTACCCATCTATGTTTCAATAACCCTAAGGCCACACAGGGCCTTTACAGCATGGGGCTAGTAGTCAACTAGTGTGTGTTCAACTCCCGTACTCTTGCTTTTGATAAGTGCTGAGTGCTAAGCAGACAAAGCAGTGTTTACCGTTTTTCAGTCTTTGGTACGGCCCGGCCGGGGTTTGAACCCAAGACCATCTAAATGCGAGACATTACACCCTAGGCTATTGCACCCGTAAGAACTCTGTACATAAGCACTATCCTGGATGAAATTTTTTAAAGATTGTTCGATGGCTGTTCCTCATGCCACCTGAGACTGGCTGGTGTGATTTTATGCTGTCGAAGAGAAATGTCAAATTGTCTTCACCTACTGTAGCTGCACTGCCGGTTGCAGGCACCCTGCTACAGTGGACTTGCCGATTTGTACAATACACGTCATAATTTTTTACATGTAAAATAATTGCTGATGAATGTAAAGTTGAATATTTCTATGATAGGAAATTAAGAAATAAGTTGGTGACAGATCTTTTTTTTCGTTTTTTTTTTTTAGACTCTAGAGAGGTCCTACCTCCTCAGGATAGATGGGAAAGGTGAGTTTGCACATGTATATTGGTAATTTTATTGACATTTCTCTGATTTTGTGCCAAAAACACAACCACATTGAAAGGTTTCTTCCAAGTCCCGTATATTTCTGTTTATCTCATTATTTTGGGGTGTTCAAAAATGCAAACCAAAAATGATAGACCTGTAGCCAGAATTTTACACTGGGAGCCAGAAAAAAATGATTCTATGGCAGTGTTCTCGCCAGCCTGAAATTTTTACCCGTCATTTCAATTTTCCTGTCGGGGAGAACATATCGAGCGCCGAAGGCGCGAGGCGTCGCGCCGGAGGCGTGACCATCCTAGGGGGGTCCGGGGGTATTCTCCCCCGGAAAATTTTGGAATCTAGACCCTCTGAAACGCTTTTTCCTGCATTTTGAGGGGCAAATTTCTTGGTAGAATAAGCTTAGTTTTATGACATCTCTTTCGGTGAAAAATTACACAAGGGTTTCCGGCTTAATTTTGGGGGGAGGCGTGCCGTCGATCATCGCGGTAAGATCGAATGTTCACACACAAGCTACATTTCTATGTTGTATACAATCGGCAAAGAAAAGAAAATCAAGCACAACAAAACTTTATTACGTATCTACGTCCTACAAAAAATACACACAGAATAAGTCGGCAAAATTAAAATTTTTCAACACTTGTCCCGTATGCTCCCTGTATTTATTGAACATAATGAGAAATTTGACACCCTACTTTGAGAAAGAACGCCATAAAGACGTCCATTTTTTCTCCCATGTTTTCCACGGTTATTTCTCCGGTAACTGCACTGAATGTCTTCAAAAGTCGTCGATTCAAGCCTTCAAACAGCCGCTTCGTCGTGTGATCCTTGCGATCCCCGCCATTCCTCTAACATCTCGCAAATTCACGCTTAGCTGAAATCATGCGAGTAGCGAGACTCGCATGTCATTGGTCGGTATTTATTGAAGCGACGGAGACGACGCACTGTGATTGGTTGAATAGAATATCTGACGCCTGTTTACCATTTCTTATGGGAAGAAAGCGCATTCAACTCAGCCGCCGCGGCTTGAAACTTTAATAATGTTATACAGATTACAGAAAGCCTGATAGCTATAGGAATATTTCTGAATTTTTAGGCTTCTTTGATAACAATAACTGACGGTTTTGTACGAGAGGGACAAAACAGAAATAAACGTCAGCCCGATGCGACCAGCCAAAACTGTAAGGAGGGCGGCGCATGACGCCGAGTTTTCGGCGGCCACCAAATACTAGTATCCACCACGGCGCTCTTTGTGTGGCTGGGGTTGTCGCCGGCGGGCATTAGAAATGATCTAGATCGCCCTCGTCGCGATTTTCCGGTGATCCTCTGGAGTTTTTGCAAAATTCTAAACTCTGTCTAAATATCTTTACACACCTATTTTTGTCCATTAAAAATGACGGGTTGGGCAAAAATTTTGTCCGTCATGAGCGACAAAAACCCGTCAAATGACGGGAGGACGGGCGCTGGCGAGAACACTGTTCTATGGTATATTACATAATAAATTATCTGTTTTGCATACAGTTGCGGAGCGCCCTCAGCACATGCTGATGAGAGTATCCCTGGGGATCCACTACGAGGACCTTGATGCTGCAATTGAGGTAAATTATCTCTATTTGATTCATATTTGTAGGATCATGCATAGTCCAGTGGTTAGCAACCCTGCCCCTGGACCAAGAGGTTTGGAGTTTGAATCCCAACTTTTGTTGCTCATCCAACAACTTGGCACATTACTGTAAAGGGTTGCACTCCTTAGGATTTTACGTTAAGTTGTGGTCCACTGTTCATTGTCCTCGTCAAAAAGGGCTAGGGGAATTTCCCTGGTAGAATAAACCTATAAATACTGTACATGACGTCTGTCTTCTCTGTCACAACCATTGGAAGATTAGCTCTTCAGTGAGCTAAACTGGTTCGATATCACTTTCTTAAGTAAAGGTAATTAATTTCTGCCAGATTTTAAACTTGATTGTATCTGGCTGGCTTTTTTTTATTTTGACAACCATCCTTTGCCAAGCAAGTACATGTATTAATAGGTCCTGTTTATGCCCGTCTGACCACTTGAGTGTGGGAGAACCCGAAACTCTCTGTCAAGACAAAGATGGCCGTGTACAACGCATGCGTTCTCAGCACACTTCTCTAAGGGAGTGAAACGTGGTATGGTCGACCTACAATGTATGCCAATCGGGAGAATAGGCTAAACGCCTTTCACATGTGGTGTATGCGCCGTATCCTTGGCATATCATGGAAGGACAAAGTGACCAACACCGAAGTGCTGTCCCGCGCCGGCCTCCCTACCATGTTCACCTTGCTCAGGCATCGCAGACTTCGCTGGCTAGGCCATGTCCGTCGCATGGAGGATGGCCGAATCCCCAAAGACCTTCTCTACGGAGAACTGATCTCAGGAAAGAGACGTACCGGGAGGCCACAGCTGCGTTTCAAAGATGTCTGCAAGAGGGACTTGAAGGCTCTAGATATTGATACTGAGCACCAGGAGGACCTTGCAAGTGACCGTTCCAGGTGGAGATGCAAACTGTTCAGGCAGCTCAAATCAGGAGAAGTCAGACTGATGCACAGCGCAGATGAAAAGCGGATCGCAGAAAAGAGCTTTGCAACAGAACTGAGTCAGCAGTCAGCTTACAGATGTGATTTTTGTGTCAGAGACTGCCGTTCTCGTATAGGGCTGTGTAGCCATAGTCCATGCTGTAGGGCTGTTGTGAATTAGGATTTTACCATGGTCAATACTGACAGATGGAGGCCATATATATGTTTACAAACTTGATCTATTTGTGCACTTGCAGACGTACAACTTGATGTCTGAGAAGTGGTTCACCCATGCCTCTCCAACTCTCTTCAACGCTGGTACCAACAAACCACAGCTCTCCAGGTAAGTTACATGGCCAGAATACCTTAGATCTTGAAATATCCACAATATCTTTTTAAGGTGCTAAGGTTTCCACTTTTGTGGGCGTGCATCTCACAGCTATCAGCCAATCATAGAATGGCCTAAGTGTTATCTGTAGGTAAAGCCGATTCTCTGATTGGCTGACAGCTGGGTTAAGGCTTTTAGATTGACCATAAGGATTACAAAATGTATGTAAATAGATCCACTTGACACCAAAGTAATGTGTATGATTCTTCAAGTCAATGATTCACTCTTCCCTCTCGGTAGTTGCTTCTTGCTGACCATGAAGGATGACAGTATTGATGGTATCTACGAGACCCTGAAGCAATGTGCACTCATCTCCAAGTCTGCTGGGGGTATCGGGGTCAACATCCACAAGATCAGGGCTTCCGGCAGCTTCATTGCAGGGGTAAGCAAAAACATTACTGACTTCTCTCTGTCTGGCTTTCTTCTCTGTCACAAACAATGGAAGAGTAGCTCATCTGTTCATTGAGTTCATTTGTGCTTGAGTTAAGGTTTGAGATCACGTTTTTCCCTTTCGAGTATGGTTGTAAAAATTCATCCTTGGTTGACTTGTAGGAATGTTTACATTTTGCAAGTAACAGGCGGATGCATATTTGAAATGTTGCAACATAACTGGAATCAAAAGCGGCAAAGTATTTTCAAACTGTATGTATTTGGGCCAGTTTTTCTATACTGTTTGTCCTGTAAGACATGTTCTGTACAATGAAGCAATGACAGTTCTTGAATCTTATCCTCCTCAGACAAACGGAATATCTAACGGCCTGCTCCCCATGTTGAGAGTCTTCAACAACACGGCTCGCTATGTGGACCAGGGAGGAAACAAGGTGAGATTTAGAGATTCTGCCACACAAAGTCCTGATTTTCATTTGAAGATGTTGTAAATTCATTTATTTTCTCGGACACCTAATTTAGTAAGATGAAAAAATTTGTTTTTTTGCGGGTATAAGTTCGTTGTTTAAACAATTTTGTATACAGTAGTTGTACAATGTAAACCCACTTTCTCGGTATCCCATGGAGAGGTCCCAAAAAAACAGTTAGTTAAAACAGGAACCAGTGAACCAGTCTGCAACCTTTGGTGCAGAGCTTGTTACCACAGCAAATTGTATTTTTCAAATACATCAACATACCTCTGAAATGTTCCAGCGCCCTGGTGCCTTCGCCATGTACCTGGAGCCCTGGCATGCCGACATCTTCGAGTTCCTGGACGCTCGTAAGAACACCGGGAAGGAGGAGCAGCGTGCGCGGGACCTGTTCTACGCCATGTGGATCCCCGACCTGTTCATGAAACGTGTGGAGGAGAACGGGGAGTGGACGCTGATGTGTCCGCACGAGTGTCCCGGCCTCGAGGACTGCTGGGGGGAGGAGTTTGAGAAACTATACACAGGGTAGGTTCACACTCATAAGACCTCGATAGGGCAGTATTACAGTTCTTTTTGTGATGTGAGTAGTCCAGAGGCTAGTGAACCCTGTATCTGGATTTCCAAATCCGGGGTGTTGTGGCTTACCAGACTGCCACTGGAAAAGGTCCGTACATTAAGCTGTGGACCACTGTTCATTGTAATCGTTTAAAGAAAGAGCTGGGGAATTTCCCTGGTAGAATAAACCTGTACATAATGTACATAGTCTGTCTTCATTGTCACAACCAGTGGAAGATTTTGATCTTCAGAGTGAGCTAAACTGGGTCGAGATCACTTCTGTATCTGTATCTACATGTATGTATGTTTTATATTTTAACTCTTCTTGAAAAAAAAACACAAGTCCCGGCCACAAAATATTAAACAAGTTGCAAAAGAAAATAGGATAAAGATTTCTGTAAAGATCACATCTCTTACTGGTAAGATGTTGAATGTTATTTTCTTTGTGTTCCAGCTATGAGAAGGCTGGTAAGGGTCGTCGGACCATAAAGGCCCAGCAGGTTTGGTACGCCATCATTGAGGCTCAGACGGAGACGGGGAACCCCTACATGCTGTACAAGGATGCCTGTAACAGCAAGTCTAACCAGCAGAACCTTGGCACCATCAAGTGCAGCAACCTCTGCACCGAGATCGTCGAGTACACCAGCCCGGATGAGGTCAGAATCTTCACATCTTTTCTTTTTGGCAACGCCTCAGGGGTGAAGATATTTGTACTCACCACACAGAAGCCCAGCACCCTCCCTTCACCTTCTGTTTAAACCAAACAGCTTCTATTGTGTATTAGTTTGTTCCGACCCTTGTAGTGCAAAATGGCACATAGGACAGCAAGATTCCTTGCTATTTCAGTAGCAGGGTATATTTTTACAGGGAGGGGTTGCTAGCCCTTCCCCTTCCCCAAGGCACCTCCTCGAACACAGGACCCCCATTTTATGTCCCTTCCGAAAAAGGTATGCAGTCTCAAACGAGGTGGCCTGTCCCAGGATTGAACCGGGGTCGCCTAGTTAGTAACTAATTGGAACCCGGAGCTCAACTTTGAGGCTGCTACTAGTTGAGCTATTTAATAAGGTTTTTATTGTTTTTATAAGAAGATAGGTTTACAAAGGTTTTGAGTGTTATTCTACAGGCTAGTGCATCAAAACAATTGTTTACATGTTTGCATGTTTTTTTTTCCTTCCAGGTTGCGGTGTGCAACCTTGCGTCCATCGCAGTGAACATGTTCGTGAAGCCAGACGGGACCTACGACTTCCAGAAGTTGTTGGAGGTCACGAAGGTCATCACACGCAACCTAAACAAGATCATCGATGTCAACTACTACCCTATTCCTGAGGTAGGCAGATTCGTTTAACTTAAGGCTAGTCAATTTTGATGTCAAGAGCATCATACTGGAAGCCATATGTTTCAACTTGTTATATTTCATTATAAATTACTCTTTTTCTGTTGTATGTCTCTGAATATCTACAGAGTGTGGCTTTCTTGGTCTATTAAGGATTAAAAATTGCAAGATCCGGTGATGTTAGACTCATATTAGTGTCATTTGAAATTCTCACTGTCACGACCAGTTTTAAAAGCCTTTATTGGAAAGGTGAGAAATAAAACTCTAAAGGAACTTTTACATGACTTCCAAATCTACAAACCTACATTTATGGAAATTTATCTTGATATACATATATTGTGATGTAGTTGCTTTCTCACTGGCCTCTCCACTGCATAATCATGGCAGCACAAATTTGTGTACATCTACTGTACTACTGATGTTTCGTCACGTTCTGTGCTTTGTCACAAACTGAGCCCAGGCACGGTTTGTGACAGTGCCCACATGTCACAAACCGTGCCTGGGGCAAAAGCACGTTTTGTGACACGCGGGCACCGTCACATACTGTGCTTTGGGGCGGAGCTTAGTGTTTTGAGGGGGAGGAGTCTGCCCAACGTGTTTTTTTTTCCTGCAGCCCGTCATCTTTGTTGTTGTTTTTCAGGGCGCTGGGATGAGAAAGAATCAGCGTAATTCTCGCTCATTGAAATACATTTCGCGCTTGTCTTGGATGATTTGGACTTAGGGTTGATGTGGCACAAACAGACGGACGTCTTAGCACGTTTCTACTACAAAAATCCGTCCCGAACCATGCTATTCACAACTGTGTCCAGGCACGGTTCGTGACAGTGCCCGTGTGCCACAAACCGCGCCTTGGGCAAAAGCACGTTTTGTGACACTCGGGCACTGTCACGCACCGTTCCCAGGCACGGTTCGTGACTGCCCGTGAATCCCAAACCGTGGATGGGGCAAAAGCACATTTTGGGATACTCAGGCACTGTCACAAACAGTGCCCAGGGCTACAACTTCCCGTAGCATTGATTTAGATTGGGCGAGCTGACTGCCTCGGGGCATCGAAGTAACTGACCATATAAGGCAGCGCTGCGGTAAACAAAAACGCGCTGCCTTATATGGAAACGTGGGCGTGAATAGTTGCATCACTGTCCTGTCAGTGATTGACAGGGCTTGCGGGCACAGTCTGTGACAGTCGGGCTGTGTCACATTCTGTGCCTGGAAAAGCACGGAACATGACTGGCACTAATTGTGACGCCCCAACTGACTTTTTACAATTGCAAACCTAAAACTCTGCTAAAACCCCATAGCTATTTCCTCTCCTACTGTGAAATTAGGTCCATGCAAAAATACATGAAAATAAACGTTACTAAATTTTTTTGTATCCATCTTGTACCTAGGCTGAGAACTCCAACAAGAAGCACCGGCCCATCGGTATTGGTGTCCAGGGCCTGGCCGACTGCTTCATCCTCATGCGCTACCCGTTCGAGAGCGAGGAGGCTCAACATCTCAACATACAGATCTTTGAGACCATCTACTACGGAGCCATGCAGTCCAGCTGTGAGATCGCCAAGGAGCTGGGTAAGTTCACTGGATTAGACATGGCGTGTGTTTTTTTGCGACACCAGTGACCTCAGTGGTGGAGCCTATGAAGTAGTCTTGTATTTGGTTGCAACAATTCTGAAAATTGGACAGGAATACAAGATTCCATGCATTTGTTGTTGACAGCTTTTTTTAGGAGATTTAACAACAGTTAGGGAATTGTTGTCAGCAATTGTACTTTTATATTTTAGTTTCAGGCTCAATTCCAAACATACTGTAAAACTTTTACTTAAAGCGGAAATGTTTGCGGTTGTTTTTACCTTTTCACACCAATCATAAAACCACTGCAAACACTCCTTCACCTTCTTACTTAAATCCCCACGAACTTAAAATCCCTTTTACAGTAGTGCCCCACTTGGCCTCTGCTTACATGTAGTCCATTAGTTTGAGCAACCTTAGCTCATAGGACTACTGGTCTAGATAGTAAAAGGTTATTGATTGAATGATGTGTTGATTTCCCAGGTCCCTACGAGACCTATGAAGGCTCCCCTGTCAGTAAGGGTATCTTCCAGTACGACATGTGGAAGGTGACCCCAACTGACCTCTGGGACTGGGCAGCACTCAAGGAACAGGTAAGAGAACATATGCAAAATAAACAAACCAGTATAAAAAAGTTGTATCTGCTTCAGAGTTACCTTTTTAATGTACAGATTACCTGCATATTCTAATGTATCCCAGGCTGACAGAAATGCTTGTTGTTAAACTATAAGGAATAGTTACCTTTGGCAAGACTGGTATTTGGAAAATGTTTTGGTGCTTGGTGACCTATTGAAGGAATCATTAGACATTTCTTGGTGCTGCAACAAACCTTTTTTGTGTCTTATGTTCTGCTTAAGCTATGGTCACAAATTTAGGGTGGCCGATAGCTCTTGTGCTTGGAAAAAAAAGACGTAAAGTTTGGGCCCTCAAGCAGCTTTCTTTGGAACTGCAGGGGCATTTCAGTACCAGACTTTGTAAAGGATTATTTTAATTTGTTATCCCCAGGTTAAGCAGCATGGTGTCAGGAACAGCCTGCTGCTGGCCCCCATGCCCACAGCCTCCACCGCACAGATCCTGGGGAACAACGAGTCCATCGAGGCTTACACCAGCAACATCTACACCAGGAGGGTGCTGTCTGGGGAATTCCAGGTCTGGTATACCTTCTTTTTCTCTTTGGTAAACAATCTACCCTAAATCCAACTTCTCACGTCTTCTGGTCGGGCCACTAGAAGCTTGAACTCAGAGTCAAAAAAGTTGAGAACATCCTAATTGTGTTGATTAATACATTGTCAGACTGAGAATTGTCAGTTAACATGATGTTAGAGGTTGTGATTACTGGTTCCCATGGTGACAGAGAATCCGGAGCTCTTATTGGACTGATTTCGATAGTGATTAAGTATACTGAGATCTTATGGGTACAGTACTTCTCATTGTTTTTAAATCATTCTCCTGGCTTAGTAGTAAAAGGCCACAAACTCTCTGATAAGGTCTCCAGTTAGTCACTTAGTGTGTTACACAAGCTAATGTAAAATCTGGCACATAGATATTCTAAGAGAAGAGCTGTGGAGAGATGTCTGAATTTTTGGTTATGTTTCCTTCCCCCCAGGTTGTGAACCACCACCTGATGACAGACCTGACAGACCTGGGACTGTGGAACGAGGAGATGAAGAACATGATTATTGCCAACAACGGCTCTGTGCAGGTAAGGACAACACTTCTGTTACTGACAATGTCGTATTGTCGATACATAGGTTTTCACTGTCATTTTTCACTGGAGCGATGGCAGACAAAAATTATGGCCATTCCATCTTCTTGACAGTCAAAATTGACAATGACAGACAAAAATCATGGCCACTCCATCTTCTTGACAGTTGAAATTGGCATGTCTAAAATGAAAAAGATCTGAGGTTAGGGAAAACCGTAGTCAATAAGTTTGGAGTCGTTCAAAGAAAAATAAAGGTTATGAGCAGAACTCAAGATTTAGCCTAGTGGTTGGTGTTTGCCTATGAATCAAGTGGTGTTTAAGGAGAGCGTGTAAAAGAACCCACCACACTTATCGAAACGAGTGGATCAAACCTTTCAGTTTTGTGTATGTCTTGCATCTGACGATTAAGTGTTGTTTTTGCTCTCTTTAGGGCATTGAAGTTATCCCAGAGAATATTCGGAACCTGTACAAGACCACATGGGAGATTTCGCAGAAACTTGTGATCAAGATGGCGGCGGACCGCGGCGCCTTCATCGACCAGAGCCAGTCCCTCAACATCCACATCGGCGAGCCCAACTACGGAAAGATCACCAGCATGCACTTCTATGGCTGGAAACTGGTAAGCTAGAAATATACATCTTTTGTACCTGCAGTATTCCAACTAGTCTCTAGGGGGCACTTTGGAATTGTGGACAGCTTACAGCATTTTGAAGTGCTGATATTTGTTACTTTGCTCCATGTTTGATTGTCCACTATAGTATATGGTACTTGTCAAACTTTGTTTAATGTTTGTTTGTAAGGTAGTTGTTTAGTGTACTTGTACACATGCATATTTGTAAAGAAGTCCCAGTGTGCTACTGGATCAAAATATAAACAGCTAAACTGTTTAACTCTATTGTTACAAAAGTTTTCAGGATTCAAAATATTACAGATTTGCATTTTGTGCGTGTAGTTTGCTTCAGAAATCATTTTGAAATATTCCAATTTGAAGTAATACAGTGTAGATTCTTCTATTTTTGTAAAGACTTAATTGTAGAGTAGACAGGGAATGGAGTTTTTTTGTGGTATTAAAAGTCTGCTTGAATTTATTCAGTCATACAGTAGTACTGTAATACTTTAGGGAACACACAGTCACTGTCCTGAATTTGCGGTTGAGAGGTTGCCGCATAATAGACAACCGTGAACATTTGAATATTTACCATATCTTTTTTTTTTACAGGGTTTGAAGACAGGCATGTACTACCTGCGCACTCGCCCCGCCTCCAACCCCATCCAGTTCACCGTGGACAAGACGAAACTGGGACAGTCCACTCAAGCCGAGAAGGACAAACAACGGGAGGCCATGGTCTGCTCGCTCGAGAACAAGGACGAATGTCTCATGTGTGGATCATAAACAATTCCAACGGAAAGAGCGTAATCTGTAACAAAACTAGAGAAATATCAATGTTTTGTTATCGCTGTTTCTACCCATGCCTTTTTGTGTTTGTATACAGTTCAGTACAAATCATGAAACAATAACCAGTCTGAAAATGAATGTTTGTTTACACTATTCATGTTTCAGTTTTGTGAACTGAATTTTACAGAAACACCACACAAAGTACTCAAAATTCAATTTTTGGAACATCACATCTGTGACTGTTTACAAAATACGAGAAAATGACATTCAATAGTACATTATAACAAATAGTTAATACTAATAGAACCTACTATTATAAGATGTATTGTTTTTTTTGTTTTTTTGTATGTATACCAAGAAGTGTGAAATATTGGAAGATCAGCCGAAATGCCCCACAAAGCAGAAATGGACTCTTGATTCTGTATTATATATTTGTACAGTTGTTCTATCACTGGTCATTGTAGATTTGGAAAGTTGTATTCAAATTTCAGAGTGAAAATAATCTTAGAAGCCCTATTTGTCAAATTGTAGAATTGCATGTGATATTACAGTATGCTTCCTTGTATATTATGCTTTCCTCGTTTGTGTCATAAGGTCTATAGTAATAGAGATAGTTGAAATATCTAATGTACTTCCAATCTGCAGTGACCAGTGATACGAACATTATATTCTGGTGGTCAACCTAACTTGATTTCACCATTACACAGGACTATTCTTTAGGACACTTTGTGATAGTAGCAGACACGTGAATATGATGTATCTTGTAGGTGTGTGCATGTTTTCTTTAAGTTTAACTGTGGTGTCTTGGTGCAGACAACTTATGCTTTATTCTCAGCACTGCCAAAAAAATAATGCCGTGTATTCGTTGGACAATTGATGGAATAAAGGCTACTTTGAAGTCTTGTACAACCCTTGGCCTTGACTTCTTTTTTAGGCAAGTTGCTATTTTTGTTTGACATCAAACAACTAGATAAGATTTCTAACAGTCTGTATCTCAAGCACAAAACGTCAAATGTTATATTTAGGTACCCTTTGAGCATTACTTTTCTTGTACACGTCTGCACAAAACCGCCCTCGAGATCTTGAGAGAGAAAAAAAACCCTGCACCGCTACGAAAAGGCTCATGAGCAAGATGTTTCTGATTACGGGCCCGAAAAAAATTAGGGTTTGGTTGGGAGGGGTTTTTCTTTTCTTTAGATTTTGGCAGAAGTGAATCGACAGACTCACAGTAACAATGTAAAAATGAATTGCAACGGTATACTGACGATGATAGTTGCGTTTGAGTAGTTACTAGATAAGATTTCTAACAGTATTTCTAACAACAAAATAATTGAGTTTCTGTAGTAGCAGGTGAGTCGCACAGGTGTGGGATCACGTGTACATGGCGTGATATCCAGGTAAAGGATATGTGTTAATAGGAGTGCAGTATAGTAGTCTGTTCATTCGACGCAGTGCCAGTGCACGGCACCCTGAAAACGAGTATCTATGCACACTCGCCCGTCCTAACACTTGTACGTCTAAAGAGTGGGAGCGGTGCATAGAGGTAATGCAGACATTTCCATCATAGTGTACTCATACAGACATACATTGTACAAGGACAATTATGTTATAAGACTGAACAAAGAAATACAATGTAAACTACGCATTTCTACATGAACTGTTCAAAGCCTAGTCTGTGTAACGTAACTTCCGCTGTCCTGAGCTTTAATGGCCACTATTGTAGACGTTGGGCTATCCGCTATAACGCACTTCAATCAGGATATTCAAAGCCATAATCTTTTAACAGTGTGGAATACAGGAAGTCTGT